>NC_063190.1:23768864-23811364 GCF_017589495.1 Alosa alosa | reverse complement strand
TTGGAACCAAATTCTTCATATATGTGGTTCTGCTGCTGAGTTGAGCTGTGTTCTTTTTCAGACCCAAAATCCGCTCTTCCAGGGAGCGACGACCACTATTATGAACCCATTGCACGATGGGGTGGAGTAAAGAGGACTTGCATGCCCTCATGTTCAAAGAAGGACCTGTTCTCACTTCAAGTGAGGTTTTATATAGAAATGTATTACTGCTTAAAAAAACAACTTATTGATGTTCTCAAAAAGTTATGTTTTGTGTGGTACAAAAACAAATGTAGACATGATCATTGTGATAAACATATTTTGTGTGCATGGTATTGGAATGTATAAATGTATGTTTATTTGTAATTGTATATCCCATGTTTTCATTTTAAAGGAGGTGTAATACTTTGAATGTTTAAACTGTAATCTATTTCATTTGTTTTTTATTTATATATGGACAAAACATAGGTTTATTGTTGCAATAAATGTTGAAATGGTTAGTCAATGATAGCATTTTTGCTTACACTCCTAGTAAATTGGAATTGACAGCACTATCTTGCAAGCTCAATATTGACGCTCAATTGGATTGATAGTTGCATGTGGAATCTTTACAACTGAAGGCTTTGGCCAATAAACTGTTTAACAAAAACGTATATAAAAATGTCAAACAGGAAATACAACTACATTGCAATACAAACCCAACACCACATCCATCCAAATCTCTCTCTCGGAAACCAACTCAAACCAGCACATAACATTACCCTGGAAATCCAGTGAAGTCTCTGGAGTTCTCGTGGGAGCACAATTTGGATTTGCTCAGCGAGTCACTCTGGCAATGCGTAATGATGCTCATTACTTATGTCCCTTGAATTGTGGGGCATTTGGGCCTGGATTTTCCAGGTTAACATAACATGACAAGCTTTAAGAACTCATCAGTATAAACCACCTGCTTTGAACAAGCATTGAATTCCTACTTCCTAATTTCTCAGCAGGCTCATCTCACTTGCAGGTACCGGTGCAGTAATGACCGCAATAACAATGCAATAGTTTCTGGCTCCTTCAACTATGAGGTTAAAAGGCATGCTCCTGTTGAAGCAAGTGGTCACACATGACTAATTGAAAATTACTCAGAGATGTTTCGCACAGAATTCGTCATACATAAAAAAGGAAATGTAACTTCCTATGTGGATTTGTCACTGACTAGACAAAGGACAACTCACTATACAGATTTTGTTTTGTTTGTTTTATTATAAATACGACAAAAAGGAAACCATTTTAATTTACAGTTATTGATCTTTATATATTGGCATGAATCAGCAGTTCAACAATTTGTATAGAGACACTTTCCAACTGTCTTTTTCAAGTCGCACCATTATGCAACAACAACGTGGACCTTCCTCGTCATTTTCAACAAAACAGGAGGTAATCGAAAGTAATCAGGGAATTAACAGTGTTCTCAACAAGTGAGGAACGTGAAAAGCAGCACATGAAAACAAAACAAGATATTTTGATGGGGACTCAGGTGATGTTGTCCATTTTGGTAGAGAAACAAAAAGAACAAATGAATAAAAATAGAATTCTAAAACCGTATAAATGAAATCAAATATACAGTACTGACAAAATCACTTGTCTGGCATGCAACTCTGTTGCTCAGTTCAAATCATATGCAAACGTATGGCCAATGAAAAGGCAAGTTCTCACACGTTCTTTGCATAATTTATTTCTTTTCTTTCCTTCTTTTTTAACTTATGTCATAATTTACATTTCTGCAATAAAACATGGATACAATAGCATTAGGTTTCATACTGTAAATCCAAAAATATTTTCTTTTCTTTTTCTTATTTTTTTTGGATGTCAAACTGTTCTATACGTATGCTCATGTGCATGTGCATGTGTGTGTGTGTGTGTGTGTGTGTGTGTGTGTGTGTGTATCGGTGTGTTACCCAAAAGCCTGTTGCTCATCTTCTTGTCTGATCCATCTTTCCACAGGTTTGTCGGCGATCACCCAGGGTACATTTTCAAAGCTACAAAGTCATGATATTGCTTACAGTAGTGTGTGTGGCTGTTGAAATCGATCATTACATGGTTTTCAATATCATTTTAAATACAAACATCGATGCACGACCCCGTCCTCGACAGGACAGCCCCCAGAGACAAGGCAGAGAAGCAGAAATCAGAACACTAATAAATAATAGATGTGTCATTGGTGTGGGGTGGCAACAAAAAAAAAAAAAAAAAAAACATATAAAAAAAATTCTTACATAGATTAGTTTCTCTTAAATAATCAACAAATATCCTCGTGTAGTGTGTAGTATGTGTGTGTGTGTGTGTGTGTGTGTGTGTGTGTGTGTGTGTGTGAGAGAGAGAGGGTAACCTTCCTTCCTTTCCCCCCAAGCCCACCTCGCATGCCTTGCTCTCCTAACCAACACAATATATACATATATGACAATACAGTTACCAAATATACAAAGAGGAAAGTCAGTCTAGATTTCAGGTAATGCATTTCCTCCCCTTCTCTTTTTTTGGCAGCTCTCATATTACATCATGGTCATTTATTATTATCATTATTACACATTAATGTACATACAGCAAGTTAATAAATTAAAGGTGATGTGTCATCCATCATGGGGAGAGAGGTGGATATTAAGATTCTGTAGCTTCCTCCCCATTGTAAGCAATTACAGAATTGCAGTGGGAGGGAGCGGTTGATCAGTTAATTCTTTTTTTTTTGTTTGGTTTGCTTTCCTTTGTCTGTTTGTTCATTTGCACTTCTCTCATTCCTCCGACAACCCAACCCGCCACAAAAAAAAAATAAAAAAATCGGAAACCACGGCAACCGACAGACATGATTCTTTCGTTGTATTTTTTTCACCGTATATTTCTTGTCGCCGTGCCGCGGGTTTAAAAGCATCCCTTTCCCACCGAGGGTGCTGGGCCAGAGGGAGAGCGCGACTGGCCCTCGACTTCAGCTTGCTGTATGCAGTGTATTCTGTGATGCTCGTCGCTGAACTTGTTTGTGTTCGTTTTCACAGTTTGGGGGGGTGGGGGGTGGGGACAGCGGGGTTAATCCTGATATGAGTGGGACCCTCCCCATCACCACTGGGGCTCAGGTGTGTTTAACGTGTAGAGAAGTCACAGTTTTTCTTTTTATTATATTTTTTTGATCGACCCCCCCCCCCACCCCAACCGCTCAGTGCTTAGAGGGGTGGGGGGGCTTACAAATGTCACTCACAGTCCCTCTGATTGGCTCCCAGGCTGCTGAGATGGGGCCCAGCGCGTGCCATTCGTTCACCTCCTCCAGTCTGCTCTTCCTGCCCGCTCCTCCTCCTCCTCCTCCTCCTCGCTGACGTCAGTACCTGTTCTGGTGCTCGTAGTGCCACCGGTTGAAATCAATGTTGAACGCTACGATACTCCCGGACGCCATGCCAGTGATCAGAGTCCTGTGGAAAGACCAAAGGCATGAGATGCATCAGCAGCAAAGGCATGAGAGGCATCAGCAGAAACAGCTGTACTACCGGTACATCATTACTATAACATCTACTAGCTGAGTGCTAGTGTATAGAATTCTAGATAGATATTTATTGATCCTTTTGGAAATTCACCTTGCACCATACAACACAGTCAGATAGACAGACAACAGACAACAAGACAACCACACACTCCCATAACACCCAGACAAAAACAATACACAACAAGTATATCAGTGCAACAGTACAATCGTTATCTCTCCAGAGAAGTTGTGTAGGAACTTTCAAGCGGCTCAAAAGTTGCACAATGAAATGACACAACCCATAAATACAGGAAGTGAAGTAAAAGTGTGTGGGAGCGTGTATACCTCTGGTCATGGGACAAGTCCATAGCCCTAATTCCGGCATCACAGCCAGGATAGATGTAGAGCTGCTTAAAATCACAGGCCTGCCACACCTCCACCACGCCGTTATCACCTCCGGTCACTAGGTTCTGACCGTCACTGCTCAGCAGGATGGCCTACAAGAGAGCAAGAGAGGACCAGAGTGCCAGACAGTTGGTCAACCCACTGACAAACACAAAGCTGTTCCCACTTCTCTTTTTCCCACATACACAGATAATTGCTCAAACACTCACATGAATAATCATGCTCATTTCCTTTTTCTCAGTAAATCCACTCTAAACAAGGCATGTTTTTCATTCATTCATACACACACACACACACACACACACACACCTGCACTGCTTGTTCGTTACAACATCTCCATCTATCCTCCAAGGTCTTACCCGTGTGGAGTCGTTGATGTCCATCTGGGCCAGCAGCTTGCCATTGATGCTGAAGTTGCAGAACTGACCCCTGTCATAGTAAATGATGCAGTGGCCCTCACTGGACACGGAGATGAGACGTGGCCGCAGGCAGTTCTCTGGGCCCTCTAGGGCCCGAAGCAGGTCCCCTGTGATGGTGTGCACCAGACACGGCCCCTCTGTTAACAACACACACACACACACACACACACACACACACACACACACACACACACACACACACACACAGCATCAGAAAACAACAGGACTGATCTTCATACATTCACTTGTGTACATTCAATGTTAGAATAGGCTACAACCAACAACTACATTATTGCATGATATCCACTTAATACCTCAAACATAGTATACAGTGATGTTGCGATGTAAGTCCACCGGTAAACAACCAACTTAAATATATAATGCAATCACTGACCATAATGCAACACTGTAACAATATACAACACAATAACATCCAACATTAAGATCCAACATGAACCAAGTGTATGGTATCAGGTCCGCAAATGAATGTCAACACCTCATCTCTCTAAGGTCAGCATATGACCAGTAGTTAACTTCGAGTACGTAAGCCTATAGACAGTCTAGTCCTAGTTTGTGGTGTAACAGACCTTTAGCTCCGCTGATGACGAGACCCAGCTCAGCACAGACGGACACACACACCACCTCGTGGTCATGACCCGTGAGGACGGCGCGAGGGGCCGGGTAGTCACCTACAAACACATCAGCACAAACAACTGTCAGTCAAGTTCACAAGCTGTACTCGTGTTGTTTATTTGTATTCAAATCACTGATGACATTGCTGTTGACACTGTGTGTGGTAGATACATGTTTGTGGACAACTATTTTACACCATAAACATTAAAGATATTATGCATGAAAGCATGCAACAAATATGCACATAGACATCCTCCAGGGAACCTACATGATACAGGATACATACAGAAACCTATAATAGATGATATACTGTAGGACATATATAGTAAAGATGTCGAATCATACACTACATCACATACTGTAGGCTATACATGAGACAGCAATCAATCCATCAATCATGGGCCAATAATGATTGACTAATTGATACTTTATTAATCCTATACAGGAACTTTGTTACAGCAGCTACGTGGCACATGGTAATACATGGCTGGAGGAGGGACTCACTGTTGTTGGGGTTGTCTCCGATGATATGGTGCCGACCACTCCAGTACCAGAGCAGCAGAGTGGCGTCCCTGGAGCCCGACACAATGTAACAGTCCCCGCCGATGTAGGACTCGGAGCGGGCCAAGCAGGTGACCACATCCCAGTGGCCAAACACGATCTGGGTGAGTTTGCCTGGCGACAGAGAAAGAGGTAGAGTGGATATCAAAAACACACAGACAGTGTGTTCCAGTGGCCAGACACTATCTGGGTGAGCTTACCTGGCCACAAAACACACACACACACACACACACACAGGTTAAAAGTTATTCTTACACTGTTTGTTTGTGTTCATTAAAAGTTACTTAGTTACAAATGTTTGACCTATGGCTTTCATAGGTCATAGATATATGTCAGGGCAATTAATGTTTGGATGTTCACATGATTTGATTATGACATGTATTATCATAATAAAAAAAAGTTTTGAATCTTGTTATAATAATATACCAGTACAAATGCAACAATACAGTGTGACTGTACCGGTTTCTGTGGAGTAAACTCGGAAGCTCTTGTCCCAGAAGCCACACACCAGGATGTAGCGATTATCAGCGGTCACCACGAAGCAGTGCGTGTTGATCTGGATACTCTGGTCCACCAGGTCTGTGATCTGCCTCTTGTTTATCCCAGAGTTGTTTGCTATAGAAATACACCAGAGCAAAATGTGCATCACGTGATCACACGTGCAACATGTTTATTGTG
Organism: Alosa alosa; assembly: GCF_017589495.1. Classification (NCBI taxonomy): domain Eukaryota; kingdom Metazoa; phylum Chordata; class Actinopteri; order Clupeiformes; family Clupeidae; genus Alosa; species Alosa alosa. The sequence goes on along the minus strand of NC_063190.1, from coordinate 23,805,199 downwards.
CTTTTGGTACTTTTGTTGTTTTCTCTTCTTTCTTTTCCAGCTTTTGGGTTTCTTTCTCATCTTTTCTTTTCTCTCCCCCATTTCTTTTTTTTTGCATGTTTCATCAAATCTTTTACTCACCAATCAGGGGGTCCATCTCAATGGGAAGATGATGAGCCTGTTCTAAAGAGTATCCTGGAGCTCCTCGTAGTCCTTGAAGACATACACACAAATACACAAACACACAGACAAACAAACAAATTACATTCTGTCAGGCACAGCATTTTCATTTACTAGACTGGACATGGCCACCATTACTAATAATTACTATAATTACCATTACTAGACAGACACGATTGAGGACACAGAAATACATATCCCATGAACATGACTTACAGTTAGACACAGAGCAAGGACTCAAATCACTCATGAACTTGGTAGGACTCTTGCTTACCCAGCTTTAAATTCTCTATAGGTGTTTTTCCACCAACAGCAAACCTGTTCTTGAACCGGTTCCATTCAGAATTCTTTGAACCTGGGTGATATCTAGTGAACCAGCCCACTTTTCTACCAGTTTTGAACCGAACCAAGGGTGTGTCATCAACAATGGGTGTCGCATGCTAAACAAAAGTTAATGAGATGCATAAACGGGAGAATGATATGGAGAGTTGCCCCGACAGAAATTATCTGTTTAAAATGCTAGTCAACGCCTGCAGTGTAATGCTAGACTAGTTTTGTTTACTCATGGCAACAGTTGATATGGACGGAAAACACTTTTAGCCTTCTCCCCTCTAAACGGTAAACGGTAAAGTGACACGCCCACTCCGGTTCGCAGGAAAAAACAACTATTTTCTGGTTCAAGCTCTGAACCAAAGGGCCACGTTCCGAACCGTGTTTTGTTTGGTCGAATGCTCAGCTGGTTCACATGCTGGTTCGCGAATGGGAATGGAGTCGGTTTTCTGTCGGTGGAAAATACCTATATGAGTGGCTTTGGAATGAGATGAAAAGGGGCCTCCCTGACTTGATAGGGTTTCACTGTGCCATGTGATGCCCTATTGTATGTGTGCGGTGCCGGGGCTTACCGACTGTGTTGTGCCAGCGGTTGACGGCGAACAGGCGGCTGCAGGTGACGGTGACGGCGGCGGGGATGCTGAGGTGCGGCAGCGTGTTGGCGGCCACGTGCGTGACCGGCGAGTTGGACGGGAACTTGAGCACCATGATGACGTCCTGCTGCATCTGGTCCTTGAACATCAGCGGACTCTGGGGAAGGAAACACTGATGAGCAGAAGAGAGAAAAGAAAAGAGAGAGAGGGAGAGAGAGAAGAGAGAGAGAGAGAGAGAGAGAGAGAGAGAGAGAGAGAGAGAGAGAGAGAGAGAAAGAGAGAGAGAGGGAGAGAAAGAGAGAGAGAGAAAGAAAGAGAGAGAGAGAAAGAGAGAGAGAGAAAGAGAGAGAGAGGGAGAGAAAGAGAGAGAGAGAGAGAGAGAGAGAGAGAGAGAGAGAGAGAGAGAGAGAGAGAGAGAAAGAGAGATAGAAGGTAGCAAGAGGTAGGGAAGGGGAGGGTGAATGGGGAGTAGAGAGGAGGGGATAGAACCCAGATGGAAGGGGGGATAAGACACAGGGATAGAGAGGGAAAAGAGAAAAGGAGGAGAGAGGAAGGAGGATGAGGATGGAGAGACAAGGAGAGGAGGACAGGACGGAGAGAGGTATATTAGTGCGGAGCTACGAGGTAAACACACAGAGGAAGGCTGCAGGCACTGGGGCTTCGGTATGGAAAGGCGGGGTTCGGGGGTGGGAGAGGGGTTGGTGGGTGGGGGGAAGGTGACCCTAGGTGGACGTGATGCTCGGAACCAAGTGACCTGGGTCAGATTCATTTTAAGCCATTTAGACACACACCCGCCAGAATAACAAGGCACCATGTAGTTCTAGTGCACTGACGGATGCCACTTGTCCTCTTTTGGCTGCCAGTCAGAGGGGCCATTAAAATGCTGAATGAGCTCTTAGAGCTCAGCGAACGGGGGACGACACATTTGCTTCCTGGCAAGGCCAGTGTGTGTGTGCGCCTCTGTCTCCTTGCCAAAGTGACTGAAAAAACATCTGCATAATCACTGGAACATCTGCATAGTGCAAGTGGAAGATTTACGACGCACAGCCTGTGTACAAATACAAATTAGGGGTGTGACTCACACACGAATGATAACGGTAATATCACAATTCTGTGATACACAATACATAAATAGAAAAATAATCTGTGATTCATCACAATATCTGTATTAATGAAGGAGAAAAAAATAGCCTTAACAAAATGAGGCAAACAACAAAGTGCAAGAGTTCATACAACTGCAAGCTTACCCTCATTCATTTGATACGCGCCACCACGGGAATTCATGAAGTAGTAATGACTATGTCTGTTTGGTATTTGGGGCTAGGTATTGATAACGTATCACAGGCATCTGCTGATACGATATTTTGGTATTCAATATTTTGTCCCACCCCTAATACAAATCAGTTGTGACCGGCTGTGAACCCTTCATGCACAGTGCTGTAAATGTCTGTCTGTGTGTCGTTCTGAATGTCTGTCTGTGTGTCGTTCTGAATGTCTGTCTGTGTGTCATTCTGAATGTCTGTCTGTGTGTCATTGTGACGGCAGGACAGCACCGTCGGAGAGATGTGTGCCGGCGGTCTCACCAGGTGCATGGCGGAGCTGCGTGGTGGGTGGGGCTCGATGAGCAGCTGAGACGGCACCTGGCCAAAGGTCTGGATCTGAACCTCCATGGTCTGGAAATGGACACAAGAAAGAACAGAGAAGACAGAGTGAGAGACAGAGAGAGAGAGAGAGAGAGAGAGAGAGAGAGATAGAAAGGGAAGTGGAGAAACATCAACATAATCAATGCATGGTTGAGTATAGGATATATCTCATATAAAATACTTTCTAAATACATTTTTGTTATCTTGAAAGACTTGATTTTGAATATAAAAATGTTTTGTTAACATTTAAAACCGAATCCAACTGTTAGTGTTCCTAAGGATGTCTGATCCAATCCTACTGTATGTTATCTGCCCTCCTGTCTGGTCCAGTACGCACCTCTCTGAGCAGTGGGTCAGTAATGGTGTCGGGGCTCACTGACCCCTCGTAGGACAGGTAGTGGAACACGTTGAGGCCACGAACGGCCTCTGGGCCACGCTGTTTGTAACCGAAGATGAGGTCAATCCACTGGTGCAGCTGACAGGACACAAACTCACTCTCCAGAGCCTGGGAGAAAACAGAGGAACAGATATCATGAGTCGGTAACAGATGTACACGGCATACACTATGTACACTCTACAATCAAACATACAACTGTACAAATGTACAACATAGTATTTACAGCAATACAGTATATATTTTGAAAGTAGTGATGTATCATCTTACAGTAGAATTATAACATAATTTGAATAGGACACCCTGGACAAAGTGATCTGAAGGGAATTAAATTAATCAAAACCAAATATCTCTAACAAATAAGTCATGAGAAGTTCCCTCACCATCCTGTTGATTCGGACAAAGTCTTCGGGCTTCTTAGCCCATGCGGGCAGATCCACGTCACACACCATCACCCTGTCGTCCCTCATGCCCAGGCTGTAGCCATTGCTGTTGACGAACATCTCTGGGAGGTAGTAGAACTCAGGGATCAGCTCCTGTGAAGACACAGCAACCACAACGTCAGCAATTATCTGTAGCTTTTATTCAGTCCACAAACTTTCTGAAAATGAAATACAGGTATACTACTACTAATAGTGAAGTGTATTTTTCACGAAGTATTCCACTGACCTAAGTCAAACCACGGGCCAGTGCACTGAACCACGGCTGCTCATGTCCCTTTGGGGGCTCCATAGAATTGGCCTATAATATACATTGAATACATTGTGCTCTGTCAACCCTCACCTTCACATCAGAGGTGTCTCGCTGACAGTTCCTCCAAGAGCGTGCAATGCCAGAGAAGGTGCGGTCAGCGTGGTCAAACTTCTTGTCATTGCCACTGAGGAAGAAGGTGGTAAAGGGTTCCTACAGCAGAAACAGAGTCAGACAGATAGGTGAGTTTTGGCGACCCCTCTTGGTGACAGTGTGTATTGTCTGTCATCATGAGTGGTGAGTGGGCTGCACTCACTATCCTAACGAGCCAGGAGAGCGTGCCGGCGGACGTGGAGTAGAGCAGGTCGTAATGGTGAGGGGACGTTCCGTCTTCATCCCAGTTCTCGTAGCGTTCTGCGTAGAACGCCGCACGCTTTGGATTCAGGGCTCCGATTGGCTGAGATGGCCAGACAGGAAGAGGGGAGTGTGACAAGTCAGAAGAGCAGCCACACAAAATCCCACACATCATTTGCACACCAACCTAGCATTTGCTTGACCAAACTATATGCTCAACTGTAATTAGTTTTTCAAGAAGCCATTTTCTCTGCTCTTAAGGTACACAATATTTCATCATCTTTATGTCTTTAGTTCGGTGGCCGGCCTGATTTTTAATATACCTTTGAGAGATCTCTGAAGTTCCCGGGGAGGGTGAGGTCCAGCTCCTCGGACTCGTAGTTGGTGAGCACCCAGGGGAACACGGGATACTGGTTCAAGTCATTGTACGTCCTCCCTGAATACAATCCAAATGCAGAACAAAATAACAACAGCAGTTTGAATTTTGATTAAACTGCTCTCAGCTACACATGACATGCTAACAGCACTCAGTTTCAGGCTCAGTTGTATCAGGAATGTGTGCCTGTTCAGTGGTAACCCACCTGCGATGGTGTTGAGGAACATAAGGTACTCAAAGTTGGAGATCTCCCTCCTCTGCCATCGCTGCGTCATGTTGGAAGACTTGAAGAGCTGCCGTGGAGTGGCCAGAGAGATCCGCCTGAGGGGGCAGATACTGTGGTCAGTGGTGGACCATTTACAGCACACAGAAACCCCACTCAAACAGACCAGCTTTGTTTGCCAAAGTGACCATTAGTTAAGCAGGCATGGCCTTTTTAGCAGGGACTGTACTCCTCATTCCACTTTGTTAAAATGTACCATTTCAGGAACATGGTGTGGATTTTAGACCACAACTTCTTGCACTCATAGATGTCCAACATAGCAATCCAGGCCATGTTAATTCATGCATGGTGAACCAATGTCCATTAGGGTCTTACCTTGCCTGAGGCAAGCCATAGCTGGTGCCAACTCCCACGCGTGGCAAACTGTACACCACTTTCTTCACTGTTGCCTGATCAGGGAAGTTGAACATGACGGAAGCTAGGAGACACCAATTGAATAAAAATCACCACATGTACCAGAGAATTGAGTCTCTATGGCAGTGTGGTTCAACTGAGCCATTCTGTGAGAAACAGCATTAGACCAACTACCCATAAACTCCAACTGACTTTCTGACTTTAAAAACATCATATTACTGAACGCTATACAGTTAGAATCAATACTTCCTGAGATATTGTATCAAAAGAATGGTCTCAAAACTCTTTCATAATGGCTTTGCTGGAGTATGATCTCATGAGTTTACTCTCCCTGTTGTAAATAGTTTTGCCTTGTGTTCTTTGTACTTTTCGACTCAATAAAAATGATTAATCACAAAAACTGAAACAGCATTAGAACGCAGTGATCTTACTTCTGTTGGCCATGAAGACCTCCAGGCCGGTGTTCTGGAGCAAGTAACGTCTGGAGAAGACAGCCCGGATTTCACTGAACATCCACTTCCCATGGAGACCCTCGGAGTAGGCCAGCACCTGACAGACACAGCAGACCTTTTCATTGAACTTTCAGAACTTTCAGATTATCTGAAGTTTCAGAAAATTAATGCATTAAGTGTAAACATGCTCTGAATGACTTTTCCTGACCAAAAAAAAATGAATTTCCATGTTTTACTATATAATGAATAGTACAATATACAGTAGGCCTACTGATGAATGATTTCAGAGCACCTGCGTAGCGTTCAAGAATCTTTCACTTTTTTAGAGCGGGACATGAATAAATAGGCATTGGCAACACAGTTGGGCTACTCAAGCAAGCAGTAAAGCGAATAACCAGATATACACCAATTCTGTGTGGAAATATATTTGTATTAATGTATTTTGGCAAGTACATTTTAAACTGCTACAACATAATTCCCTGATATTCCATGACTACTGTATGCCCTAAAAATGATAAAATTCCATGACTTTCCAGAAATTCCATGACCTGTGGGAACCCTGATCTAAATGCATTAGTCTACAGCTATAGATCCCCAAGACATCCTCTCTCGCGCACAAACACACACACACACACACACACACACACACACACACACGAGGAGACCGAGAGACCGAGTGCTCTTTACTCTCCATCACTGCTGTGTGTTGGTGGGGCAGCCTCGGTAAGGCTCCAGGGCAAACAGCAGCAGTGGGTGGCATGGCTGGATGCCTGCATCCCAGTGCACCCATGAGCTGATCAGTTTGACATTTGTGGGTTAGGATGACGCGACACACAGTGCACTGGTTGGACAGTGAAGGACAGTGAAGGAGTGTAACATGGGTGGGAGTTATGTACGGAGTTATTTGTCTTATTTGATGAGTGCACTGAAGGTACATTACTATCATAATTCAATAGAGAACCCAGGAGTTTATTTTAATGCCAATAAGCTCACTGAGGAGATATGCTTCAAGAGAAGTCTGCCTTGAAGACGGAGTGGAGGATATAAATCATTATTCTGCTGTCTGGCACAAGATAAGCCTACACTATTTACCACACGAAATGGCAGACATTTCTAGAGGCACTCTAAAGCTGCTAATCTTGGAAAACGATGGAAAAACATAACAAATGGTAAACATACTGCTCAACAAACAAACAACCTACTCCCTATGGCTTGGAAACAATACAAGGTAATGCATTCATCCATTTTATTTGTAGAGTGGTTCTGAAAGAAAAAGCTTGGTCAAAATCAAAACCCTCATAGCACATTATGATGCTCTGGAGGTTTTCTTCATAGACTTTGTTGAAATACCATAATATTACAAAAGTTCAGAGAGACTACTTTTGGTTCAGAGAGAGCATTTTGGTACATTGTGATGCTCTGAAGGTTTTCTTAATATACTTTCCTCTGAAATTGTGTAATATGCATGCTTATCATCTGGAGAGAAGAAATACTCTTTTCTGATTGGCTGGTGGGGTGGCTATTAATTCTGAATAACAGGACACCTATGAATCACTGTTCCATATCAATGCTTATGAATGGTAACTATAACAACCATAGTAGGACGACGGTTGAGCCTTAAAGCAGACTTCGCAAACATTTAATCAACTGTAAACAAGCTAACTGTCCATGCGATTGCTGTTATAGGGCCAAAGAATGTACAAGTCGGCTTATTTTTAAAACGGAACCGCTAGTTTCCTTTGCGTGTTAAAGGCATGACTATTGCCTATAGTGGCAACCGGGTGATAAGCGGGATAATGGCCTTCGAGGTGTGTCCAGTTATACGGAATTAATGGACTTGGGTGGAGGCAACCTCTGCTGCGCGTCGGGGAGTTCTTTGCCTCTCGCCCTCGTCCATTAATTCCGTATAACAGGACACCTCGGCGACCGCTATCCCTTACATTCCTTACATTGAACATAATAAAAAGTGTAGTGACACACACACACACACACACACATACACAAATGCTTACTTTTGCATCAATCTTTTTAAATGCGGAGTCATCCTCGTCCACCTCAAAGTAGATCTCAGTGGTGGTGATGGAGAGAGTTCCACGAGCCACCACCACCGGAGCCACGAGCTGGGCAGGTGTGCTCAACACCACGGGGCCTGTATGAGCAATGAGAACCGGTCAGTGAACCTCACCTAGAACACACTGGGGTGGACGATCATGGTCTACAGTACTACAGAGTTGTTAGAGTAAAATATGCCATACTGTATAACTGCAACTGTTAATCTCGTCAAATCATAGATTGCTTTTACAGTTCATTACTGCCACAAAAGATTGTTGAAAAGATTGTTGAAAAGATGAAATGTTTGACAAATCAACATAAAAAATCAAAGACTTGCTCTAAATTAAGTGTTACATTTAAACAAATATTTAAGATATTATAAGCGTTGATCAGGGACCTCTTGGTTAGTGTCTCCATTAATGTTTTTTAAGGACAACTTGCCTCTTGAAGTAAATAATCTTGGGCGAAAACTTGCTAAAAATGAAATAAACAGTTTTGCTGTGAAAACCATGGTTGACTAAGACACAATAAATGCATGAAGGAACCATATTGCACAATGAGAGAACCCAATACTTTTGTTCAAGAAATAATTTATTAAGGTAAAATTATGAATGTCAACCCAATACCATTAATAACCATATGAAAAAGCTTTTCATGTAGTATGCAAAGTAAATGGCTTCAAGAGGACTTTGTTGTGACATGTTAAGGGAGGTGTTGGGACATTATGCTTGCCTTATGCCTGTGTGAACATGGGAGGCAAGCCTCACTGTAGATAACAAGAGCAAGTTTAAAACAAATGAACCTGCTATTTGCTTTCATGGCGGTGACTGTTTTGAATGAGGGCTGCCTGGTGGTGGGAGTTGCTGGGTTACCTGCGAGGTTGTCGATCTCCTTCTCCTGCAGCAGGCTCACAGCGTCGTCGTCTCCCTCCAACATGAGCTCCGTCTCGGGGTTCTGCGCCACCACCGACTGGCTGCGGAATGCCTTCTTGGATTTCTCGCCCTCTTCCTCGTCGGTGCCTGCACCACAAACGCACACACACTCACCTCATCACAGATGAACTACAGCAAAAGCCTATTTCATTCAGACAAATTTCTAAACCATTTCTGATTGATTCCTAGAGGATACAGATAGATAAATTGATACTTTCCCTGTGTTCCCTGCATTTCGCTGTGATTTCAACCATACGTCATATTAACCTAAATGTGCACTACCAAAGTTAATTATGCAATCAACCCAGGCTTGTAAGAAAACAAAATGTTTTGAATATGCTCCTACTGTATGATATGAGTTTGGAGTGCTTTTTAAAACTTGACCACAATAACTACGATAACTGTCAATCAGTAACTCAATAGGGACCATTCTGATTTTGTAAGGCCACAAACTAAATATCTAAAGTGCCCAGTGGACTTCACAGCACTGACCATATTCTGCCAAATCCTTGAGGGGGACATCAGGGTGGGTGGAGCCAAACGCATTCCGTACAAATCTCCGCCTCCTCCGCAAGTCATCCTCCCAGTAGTCCAGACGCCAGAAATCATGGAGTACGCTACCAAGACACATCGACAGATTATCAGACTCTCAGATTCATACGGGCAAAATAATATACCCATAGAAAATCAATTCCAACAGTAGAAGTACAGAAGAGAGAGAATGAAGAACGAACAACATTTAACCTTTAACTATTGATTCATGTTTTAACATTTTAAATGTGTATTTATTAATTTAGCAATTTAGAGCAATTGCTAAAATAGCAATTTAGCAAGCTTGTTTTTTTTTTTTAGCAATTATGCAATCCTTGACATCATTATCTACCCTTCCCCTCCCTCACCTCTGAGACATAGTGCCCCAGGCTCCATGCTTGTTGGTGAGAATGTTGAGGATCTTCTGCTTGAGCTGATTGGCCGTCACGTGATCCCTGTGCTTGGCAGCGCTGATCAGGTGATCACACATCTTCTCCTCCTCCCTCCTGTCTGCCGCATACTGGGCACAGTTGGACTGCGGGAACAGGACGCGAGCACAACGGGGGAGATACAGAGAGATTTTTAGAGAATGACCCACGTCCAGTAGGGATAGGAACTAGCCTGTGGCCCAGTTTGCAGGATGGTGGCCATAGGCTGCTGATGTTGCGGTGTTCTCACCTCAAACTCGGCATGCTTGTGGACATCCTCTGCTCTCTGACGGTTCAGTATGAACTCCGCCTCGTTGGCCACCCGCACAATGTGGTCCTTCATGGCATGACACAGCAGCCTGACCAGAAGACACACACAGACAGTGAAGCACAAGGATGCTTTATCTGAGGAAGCAGCCTGCAAATCATATTTTTATGTCTTCCCCCCCAACATGAGTAATACAAGAAACACTTGACTTTTAAAGAGAAGTAGTGACTTTAGTGCCTTTAAGGGGATTGTTTGGTTACCTTCCTTCGTTGATGAGCTCGATGAAGGCCAGACCAGCATTCTTCTGTATTGAGTTCTGCCACTCCTGAAATAAACATATGCTCTCACATTACTGGCTGCTCTCTAAATCAATAATCAGGAAACAGTAAGCATTTGTGCCATAGTTGTTGACTCAAAATCAAATAATTTATTTATCCAATTGCCTCCCCGAGATCCTGCCGGTTACATTAGCTACAGTATAATGGAAACAAGCCTGTCCTTCTACTTAGTGCTGCAGGACACAGTGAAGGCAGCTCTAGTTACCCTCTGCCTTCCTGCCAATCAATATTTGGGCTAAAGTTTCCTCCCTGGAGCCACTAATGGAGACCCAGCCTGGAGGCGCTGTAACGCTACCCCTGGCTGATGGAGGGATGAGACGAAGAGAGGAGTGGAAAGGAGAAAGAGATGAAACAGCTCCACAAAGCACAGGGTGTGGGAGAGAAAGGGAGAGAGAGAGAGACCTCATTGCTCTTTCTCTTTCTCAGTCCTTTCATGGCTTTTCAACATCATACCGAAATGAACAAAGACAAGAGAAAAAAAGAGCGAGTACAGAAGAAGGAAAACTAGGAGTCCAGATGCAAGGAGGACTGGACCTTCACTGACCCATCAGGGTAAAGAGGAGAATCGCATAGAGAACAGAGGAAAAGGGCCGAAAATGGCGTTTGATGTGTCTTAGCAGGACACACGTCTGCATACACACACTGGTGTGGGCTTGCGGACACTCTCTGATGTGGACGGCTGAGATGGGCAAAAAGATGAGCACAAAGGAGAAGGCATTGTTGTCCAGCGTAACGAGGATGGATCAAACAGAAGGGGAAAAAGGTAATTATATATGCTGTATGTATATATATATATAAAAAATAAAAATCACATCTGCATGTGAGGCTTTGTGGATATAGAGCTCGATGAATTCTCACGTTAATAATTTATAGAAATTATACATCAAGCCATTATAATGTCATTCAAATGGGAAGCTGTGTAAAAAGTGTTTAAAGATGCGTGTGAAGATGATTCAGTTGTGTGGGGAGGTATTTGTATCAGAGCCAAAACAAATCACACAACGAAACAAACAAACTAAACAAGAGGATATATTGTTACGGTTAAGTACTGGGTGGTTCTTGAGCTTTCCATTACTGATAAAGGGATTATTTATCAGTACATGACAATAATCTTGAAACTTGGTTTATTACTTGTGGAGAATTACTAGGCAGTACGGTCCTTGCAAACTTCCTACCCACACCCCCACCCCTGGCCTCCTCTATTGAGCTTGGTGGGTGTAACTGTGTGTACTCCGCTCAGCACTAGTGGATGGGTGGGGTATCTGCCCACAACTGGCGTGTGCACTGTTTGAACAGCTGAGGGTGTTTCACTGCAAAGACAACCAGGGTACCAACATACAGCAGGCTTTACAAACCCCACAAAGAGTCCGACTGGCAGGCAGTACCAGACTGCAATCTTGTGTGTCGAGCGGTTTTTGTTTTCTGAAATGGAGAAGGAAATGTGTGGCGGGCCAGAGAGTCTCCTATGTGAGATGTCACTTCCAGCTGAGTGAGAGGAAATAGACCCTGGTGCAGAAGGCAATGGGGTCTCTGATCACAGCATCCTATGATTCTTCTTTTATTAGCACTTTCACTATGGGCTCATTTCTGCCTCTTATTGATTTTCCATCCTGCAAACTGGTCTTTTTTTTGTCTCCCTGACAGTTTGGTTATATTGATTTTTATTTTGTATTCAGAGAGTGTTTCTTAGTCATTTGGCGATAGATCCACCCATGATACTTACGGTCTTTATTTATCCAGCTTGTACCAAATCACCCAAAATGTCAATGTTACAAAGACTTAGACTTTTTTTCTGATTCATGTCTTTCAGTGTTCTTTAAGTATAAGAATATTTCCTTGCCAGTTTCCTCAGCCCTTTTTTGTGCATCACTGTTAGCATGAGAACAATCTGTTGACTATGGGCCTCAGGAGTTAATCATCGACTAATTGGAAGCAACCACTAAAATAATCTCCTTGATGCTATTAGGGCTGTAGAGATGGGTGCAGAGGTAGTGTGGGGTAGACTGGGGGGTGCTGTGCTGTGCTGTCTGTCCTGGGCTGTGTTCACATGAGCTTACCTGTGAGCAGAGCAGCATGACCAGCTCCACTACGGATGTGCTGGACTTCATACACACCAGACCTACACAGAGCAGAGCAGGGGCAAGGAGTGAGCAGAGGAGGACAGTGATCTCTCTCTCTCACACACACACACACACACACACACACACTCTCTTATCTATCTCTCTCTCTTTCTCTCTCTCTTTCGCTCTCTCTTTCTCTCTCTCTCTCTTTCACACACACACACACACACACACACACACACACACACACACACACACACACACACACACACACACACACACACACACACACACACACACACACACACACACACACACACACACACACACACACACACACACACACACACACACACACACACACTCTCTATTTCATTCTCTCTATCTCTCTAATACCCACACAAACATATAGGGAAAGACAAGACACTTAAAACGCAGGACTGATGTTAGCAGCACAGGAGATTGACCAGTACAAGAGCACAGCCACTGCAGCCCTCTGACTGACAAGCAAACAGGTACAGTAAACAGAGAGAAGAGAAAGTACAAGAGGAAGCGAGAGAGAGAGACAGTGAGATAGAGACAGTGAGATAGAGACAGAGAGAGAGAGAGAGAGAGAGAGAGAGAGAGAGAGAGAGAGAGAGAGGCCTCCAGTGTCTGGGACAGAACAACAGACTGACAGACACATAGAAGCAGTGGGGGTGATTCTGTCTGTGCTCTACCGATACACTACAGCCTTAACTGACTCACACAACACCCAGAACATTTTGATTTCTTTTTTTGATATCTTCAAATACCCTCACACTACCGTATCCCCACACTACCACATTTCCTGCCATAAAACTGTCCCAGCATGCACTGCAACTGATGACATCGATTACGGTACCTGTGCGTGGTCCATGCGGGCATGAGGCAGCCAGTGGCAGACACACACGCACACACACACACACACACACAGACACATGGCAGACAGTGACGTGGCGAGGACGAAGACTCCACCACACAGAGGAGGACGAGGAGGAGGAGGACGAGGAGGAGGAAGAAAAAAAGGAAGCACAATACAGCACCTGTACCTTCTATGAGCAACTCCTGCCCATGGCTGCCCAGAAGGGTGCGGGACAGGAAGGGTGCAAAGTCCACGAAGATCTCGCGCAGCAGCGGCGCCACCTTCTCCAGCGCCCGCTCCAGCTTGGTGGTGATGCTGTGGGACGGGCACAGGTGGAGGAGAGGACAAGAGAAAAGAAAGGAAGAAATGTGACCAAAAAGGAAAGAAAGAGAGAGATGGAAGATAGACAGGCGGTATGAGTACAAATGAGAGGAGAGGAAGGGAACAGGGTTAGCAGCGGTCAGCAGTGGTGGTCAGACCATACACAACAGACACACAGTGAGACTCGGTCACCCAGCAGCCTGAGAGGGCGTCCGTGTTAGTAAGTGACGGGCAGAGAGTTGAGATGCTGTTACAGGTGTTATGGAGCACTCTGGTTCAACCCATTCCCCCAAAGTACCACTAACTCTACAGGCAAGATAGGCCATCCCTCTCTCTTTCTCTCTCTCTCTCTCTCTCAGCACATATCACTTTCTACACTGGCTCTCACTCTCTCGCTTTTACCCTGGCTTAGTTTGTGAGGTCTGCTGTAAAGAGTAAATGGCAGTGTGGTTGCCACTGTAGCAGCAGAGAGGAGACTGGATGGGAGGGGAAGTGATTCACTTTGGCACAAACTCACACTCTTCTGTGGCATCACTTTATTAATTAGCATTTTTAGAGAAACAACAGAATTTCTGGTGTTGCTATAATAAAGAAAAAAACTACAAGCAGTATGGCAACTATTACTCATATGTGACTACATGTATACTGCCTGACAGTATTTTATCACTTTGTTAAAGAAATTCATCTACTGACATCTCTTCTGTATTAACCATGCTTTTTTTCAACACTACAAAACAAAATACTGTCAATTTGGGTAGGAGCAAGGTAAAAAGGGAAAGAGACTCGAACATTAACATTAAAATCACTCTCCTCACAACACTCTATAGGCCTAATCTAAAGCTTTGATTACCAAACAAACAATGATGTTAAATGTTACCTGTTACCAATGTTAATGGGTAATCTATGGCGATGTCCTTATTCCATGCCAGCATGTGTCAGTGTGAACTGAAGCTCACTTTTACACTTTATTTTACTGAAGGGTTATAAAGAAATATCTTGTTCGTGCTTTCTTTGAGAGAAGAAAATATACTGAACCCAAATATCAACCACAAGGCTACAGCAAATGTACAAAGTGATGTATAAATTGTGGTTAACTGTCAGGAAACTGACTGACTGTGTGCTACTCTGTGGGAGGAGTGAATCAGTTCCCATCAATCCATCAGTGATGACAGGCTAATGCGTTAAGAGGGGGTTGTCCCATGGTAACCACTTGCAAAGCCTTTTAGTGCACTACAACTATCGTGTGTAGTTGTGTGAGTAAAGTGTATGTGTGTGTGTGTGTGTGTGTGTGTGTGTGTGTGTGTGTGTGTGTGTGTGTGTCTGTGTGTGTCTGTGTGCACAGAGATATCGAGCAGAAGGAGAGGAAAGAGTGAGGATGGGAAATGAAGAGAGGAGAATGGCTGACAGAGAGAGAGAGAGTAGAGAGAGAGATAGAGATAGATAGATAGATAGATAGATAGATAGATAGATAGATAGATAGATAGATAGATAGATAGATAGAGAGAGAGAGAGAGAGAGAGAGAGAGAGAGAGAGAGAGAGAGAGAGAGAGAGACAAAGAGCTACACAATCTAGCTGGCAGGGTTGGGGGGTAGGAGAGGATGTTTGGGAGGGAGGGGGGCAACCAATGGAAGCTTCCTTGCCTAAGGAACTGTCCTGCATCTCTGGGGGCTGCCTGGAATCCTGCCAGGGAGCTAAGGGATTTGAGTTCTGGTTGGGTCAGCCCGGTTCGGAGTGGACACTGATCCACCTCGCAAAAGGCACTGCAATACAAACGGGACAGGATCATAAATTACAGTCTTTAGCATGTTATGGAATCCATCAGAGCTTTGGTGGTTAGTATGCATGAGTGAAAGTGCGCCTTAAGGAAAGGTGGGAGAAGTGGCCTCAGAGAGAGACTTGTTAAAGGTGTGTCTGGACTCTAAGGTTCGTCTCGAACAACCATTCCAATACATAAACTTCCAGTACTGCATGACTAAAAAAACAGACCACCTTCAATCCAGCATCATGCAATTAAAGTACAGCTCATCATTATTTATGTTTATTTGCTTTCAGTGCAAGTCTGAGATGTTTTTCGTACAGATATTTCTATTACATTTAAGGGTCAGTGCGTTGAGTATGGTTAGGATTACGGTCAGAGAGCAAGTGAGAGCAGAGGGAATAGTGGGAGGTTTAGGAGGATGGAGAATGCAAGGTGGAGGAAAACAGGGATAAGAAACATCTCATGAGGAGGAGAGGAAGAGACTGAAAGTGAGTGACAAGAGAACAAAGGGATAAACACACTACTGTGCACACAGTCAAAAAGAGTGGACTAGATGGATGGAAGAGAAACGGAGAGATGGAGGGGTGGAAAGAGAAAAAGATGGATGGAAAAGAGGAGAGTGTGAAGATCCTGAGAGGAAGAGGAGGGTGCGGATGGTGAAGAGGGGGGTGCGGATGGTGAAGAGGAGGGTGCGGATGGTGAAGAGGGGGGAGAAACTACACGGCACCTACCTCATGTTCTCCACTGTGTCCTCAGGCATGGGGGCCACGGTCTGGACCGCCGGCAGGTTTTTACTGGTGGCCCCGTTCACAAAGCTGGAGGAAGAGGAGGAGGAGGAGGAGGCAGAGTCTGTGGCACCTGGAGGGCCAGAGGCAGAGAGAGAGAGAGAGAGAGAGAGAGTCAGAGAGAGTCAGAAGAAATCAAGGACATCACTTCAGCCTACTATGCCTGAGATATATAAGGCATACTGATGTGGCAGTCGCATACCTACTACTACAAATAGTAATTAAAAAACGAACGACTAATTAACTCAGCTACACTGGCACTGAATTCACTTTCTATGTTCATTCTCTACTATGTTTTTGAAGTCTTAAATTGATAGTCTTAAGTTGAATATTAGCAAAATTAGTAATACTATAGATGAAAAGAGGATAAATAAAGAATAATATATTTATGTATATGTTTACAACATGTGATATGTATTTAATGTAATATATGACTAACCCCTATGCCAAATTTATTGTACTACATACATCCCATAAATGTCGCAGTATAGTGGAGTTGTGGAAATAGCTAGCAGAGTTTCTTATTCAAAAGTTTGAGATATTTCTGCTGAAGCAGCTCTTTAATGTAAATGGGAAGACAGGGTAATTATGGGTAATTAAGCTTTCACACACCCCACATTTGGCCCAATTAATCACAACAGCCTCAGTTTGGTGACACCAGCTATGCAGAGCAACGATTTAGCACAGTTTTGCATTTTTACACAAGGAATTGTGTCCATTTTAAAAGCATGCTATTTTGCGCAGGCCACCGAGGCCAGGTGTGTGGTGACTGATAGTGAGTCCTAGTGAGATGTGGGGAGCTGTGCTGTGACTGCAGTGTCCAATGCATCTCCGTCTGGATTAGCGCTGTTTCCCTGGGAGTGGGAGCACACTTCCTGTCAGACAGAATCTGCTGTGTCATGCACAACCAGGAAGGCATGATATTATAGCTAAAGAGAGCCCCCTAGATGTAATTTGTGTGTATAGGTGTGTGTGTGCCCCTCTCTTTTAATATTTAACGAACGTTGTCCATAGTCAAAAGTCAAAGCATTTATTGCTATATATACAGTGCTTAACAGTTTGGAAAATAAATAGAAAAAAATACACTGGGATGAGATTAAAAGCTAATACAACACATTGAAAATGTCACAGCAGCATACAGCTAAAACATCACTGTGAAGAAAAGGAGAGCGATAACAACTTCAGTGTATGGTGTGTGTATTCCACCCAGCTCACCTGTCGTGTTGATCATGCTTTTAGGCGTGGCCGTGGCAGCGGCGAAGATGTTGGGCGTGCTGCCGGGAGTGGCGGCACCGCTGGTGGTGGGCGTGCCCACCGTGTTCACAGCCAGGCTGCCAGGAGGAGGCTTCTTCACCGGGACCACCACACTCCTGTAGGGGCAACGTGCACAAGGCCATGAAGTTACCATGGGAACATGAAGTTACCATTGGAACACTTCAGCTGTCAGTTAGGCCAGTGCATGGTCTGAGCCCTTCCATCCAATGTATGATAAGAGTGTCATTTTTAGTAGTGAAAGACAGGATGGAGCACTATTTACAGTGTACTAGTGTTTACAGTAATCATGTTTATGATGTATTATAGTTATTAAAGGTATAGCTTGTAATTATTAAAACATGATGTAAGGATAGACTGGATGTATTTAAGTGGCATCAAAATGTATCAAAAATGTAAATTGCTAAAATGGTACTGTTTTTTTTTCACCCTGTAATGCATTTTGTTTTGTAATACTGATGTTTCCAAAGGCCTGTGTGCAACTGAGAGTGAAGAAGATTTCAAAATTCTTAGAATTTAGCATTTAGGTGGAGGACCCAACCACCACCCAAAATATCACTAATCAACCAGCCCAGGCATGTCATCCACTGAGGTGATCCAGACTTTGAGACAAGGGGGAGATTGTCCACTGAGTGGCGCCCTCACCTGTCGAAGGAGTGGAACTGCATGGGGAGCATGGCCTGGGCCTGGCTCTTGAGGGCCGGGTCGGGGTGGTAGGCCTGGGGCTCCGGTCCGGCCTCAGCCCCCTCCACAGGCGCAGCCACCAGGCTCTTGAGGATCTCCCTGACGTTGATGCCCTTGTTGGACTGGCTGATGCTGGAGATGGATGAGGCTGGCTTGATCACCTCCACAGACGAGGAGCTGACCGACGGCGGCGACTCCAGCAGGCTCTCGCGGGACTTGTGCACCTCTGAGGAGAGGGTGCCCAGCAGCTCGCTCATGACGTCCGGCCCGCCGCCCATGATGCTGCTGACACCGCCACCCATGCCACCAACCAGGCCACCGATGCCTTGGTCTCCGCCCAGGTCTGTGCCGTTGAGGGCACCGGAGACATGGTCATCCCCGATGCCGGAGTCGGTGTGAGGGATGGACCCCTCCACAGGGAGCTCGTCCAGAGGGGTGTGGCGCTCCCTCAGTCCCCCATCTATAGAGAAGCATTTCAGTTACACAGAGGCATGCAAGTAGGCACACACGCTGTACAGTACAGTACA
This sequence comes from Alosa alosa, assembly GCF_017589495.1. Taxonomy (NCBI): domain Eukaryota; kingdom Metazoa; phylum Chordata; class Actinopteri; order Clupeiformes; family Clupeidae; genus Alosa; species Alosa alosa. Next base: position 23,786,730 of record NC_063190.1, on the reverse strand, counting down.
TGTAATACCCAGATACACAAGTGTGCAAATCACCGTTGCATGTAGAAACACAGTACACACATGTACACATTCTGCAAGTACTCCATCATGTCACCAAAGTGTGTTTGTTTTTTTTGTGATTTGATTGTACCTTTTAAAACTGTCTCTACATAATAGGGTGCTAGGCTGGTTCATTAGCTTGGGTGGTCATCACAGAAACACACCTAACACAGAGAACTGACCCAGCCAGGACAACCCAGTATTGTAGAATGTTCTCGCTCCTTCCAGCTTCTATCATCACTTTTCACACTCTTTTGACATCATTCATGCGCAGCTCATGTGCCAGACCACCTACTGTGGGTTCACCTGTGTGTCAAACTCAAAGGTTAAATAGTGCAAAATGCTCCGACATCTCTTCCTCTAGATCTCCCCCATCATTTCCCCCTTTCTCTCTGTTCTCTATCATGTTTATGCAGTATCTCCATTGTCATTATTCCCTGCTCTCTCTGCAGGCTTTGCCCCCGCTGTCCTGCAGCGGTGGCAAGAGCGAGCTGCAGTGCTGCATTATGATGAAGCATTATTAGCGTTAGCGTTAGCATTAGCACTGCGCTAACCCGCCCAGCTCTGGAGTGGATCTGGTTTGGATGCCGGGCTTGGTGAGGGCCAGCTCCATGTTAGGAGTTGGCTAACTGCCATCAGGGGAGACATTCCTTCCAGTGTGTGCCAAACCCACAGGGATTACCTCATAACAAATAGACAGAGGGGAGAGAGAGTAAATCCACTTCAGGACTGTGAAGGGGAAGGTAAGGGGGTGAGTGTGTGAGTGAGTGTGTGTGTGTGTGTACATGTGAGGGGTGTGTGAGACGGATCATCCTCCAGAGTCAAGGGCATTGCAGTGGCGGTATGCGTTAAAAACAGTAGAGTAATAATATCCTAGAGATAACGATGTCTCAGTGATAACGATGTCTCTGTGATAACGATGTAACTATGTCTCAGTGATAACAATGTCTCTGTGATAACAATGTCTCTGTGATAACGATGTCTCCTCAGTGATAACGATGTATGTCTCAGTGATAACGATGTCTCAATGATAACGATGTAACGATGTCTCAGTGATAACAATGTCTCAGTGATAACGATGTCTCAGTGATAACGAACTGAGACAACATGTCTCAGTGATAACGATGTCTCTGTGATAACGATCCCGTGACTTATTATTATTATTAACTATCTAACTTGATTTTTGTCTTGTCCCCTGTGAGGTCAGAGAGGCTGCGGCATTTTTTCTTTTTTCCAGGATGAGCAAAACAGCTGGTGGATCACCTGTGCTGGTAGGCGAATTGATCTCTTGCCGGATGCTCCTGCCCGATAAGCTGCTGGACCTGCCAATCTCCCGCTGCGGCTCCAGGATGTCCCGGTACTTGGATACCATCAGCACCGAGATGAAGTAAACCACGGCCAGAGCCAGGAACTGGGCCTGTTTACTGTCATCCTGGACACACACAAACAGCAGGCGGAGGTCAGAGCAAAGCTAATGATCCAAATCTGACCTTGACATTCAGGTGATGGAAAGTATTATGGCAACCACACAAATACAATTACACGCACGCACACACACACACACACACACACACACACACACCCACACACACACACACACACACACTTTACCCACAGCAGAGGTGCCAAAACAGAACTATTTCACAAGTGAAATTGGTGCTGAACTTTTTTAAAAATTCTAGAAAGTATGCAACCCTTCAGGAGCCCATTAGGTGAAAATCTCACATACGCATGCAAACGACAGCAACATCCACCCTCCAGTTCTCAAAAGACGACGGCTTGCAGAGGTGCCAAATCATAGCTATTTCACAAGTAAAATTGGTGCTTAACTTTTTTTTTTAAATACTAGGAAGTATGCAGCCCTTCGTGCCTTCAGAAACCCATTAGGTGAAAATCTCTCTTTGGCACACACACACACACACACACACACACACAATAAAAAACAAACACATGCATACAAACGAAAGCAACATCCACTCACTACGTCTCGGAAGACAACGGCTCTCAAGCGGTTGATGTCCACGTCCTGCAGCAGGCGGTCGGGATCCTTAATGGGAGAGAGGTGACAGGGCACATTCGCTATGGTAACAGTACTCTGAACCAGAGAGACATTTCTTTAGTTTACAGTATGTTCTAGTAGTTTATATCGGTGGTTTATAGTAATATTGAAAACGTGGAAGAAAAAAACAATCTCTAAGTTTTATAAGTATGCTTTGATACAACCCAATACCAAGTACCAAAGACTACAGAGAAGGTGTGAAAACTTTCAGTGACGAGAAGTCTGGGTGAGATATTAATGTTTCAGGTATGTCTAGTGGTGGTGAAGATGTGTCTGTGAGTGTTGGGTACATGTCTGTCTGTCTGTCTGTCTGTCTGTCTGACCTTGCTGGCTGAGGCTGCGCTCTGCAGGCTCTCCTGGGTCTTGCTGATGGGCAGAGAGGTCTTGCTGCCGCGATCTCTCTGCCTCTGTCTGCAGTCCAGGCAATTTCTGACCGCTACACAGCACACTGCCAACACATGGAGCGCATGGAGAAACAGGTCATGTAGGAATGCTTTTGTAACAAGAGACCATATCAAAACACACAAGGCTTGTATGAACCATAAGATTTTTAATACATTGAAGTGCAAACACATATACAGTAGCTTTATGTTATACACAAAGATTGATATAAAGCTTATATTCACCTGTTCAAAATACCAAACACAACTAAGAAAAGATAAGAGGATATATCGACATTGTTTAGCACAAATTTATATTAATAATATTCCTTTCTCTCTTTCTCACACAAACACACACGAACACACACACACACACACACACACACACAGAGCACAGACAGAGATTTAGCACGCACCCAGCCTGAGGCACTGTCTCATCAGACCACCGGAGGACATGTTCTTCTCAGCCTCGATCTCGCTGAAGTTGAGGGAGCTGGCGAACACCAGCACGTCCACCATAGCCATCAGACGGGTCAGGAAGGTGACGGCCGTCTCTGAAGACATGCCCTGCGTGGCCTCCACGTTCTCCAGCTCCGTCTGCCCACATACACACAACCGGGCAGAAACACTTTAATAAGCCTCTCAGACACTCACACATACACACACACACACGTGCAGAAACACTTTAATAAGCCTCTCAGACACTCACACATACACACACACACACATGCAGAAACACTTTAATAAGCCTCTCAGACACTCACACATACACACACACACACACACACACACACACACGTGTAGGCACAATGTTGCAACATTTTAACCACAGCAGATGTGTCAAAGCATAACTATTTCACAAGTGAAATTGGTGTTTAAGCGTATAAAGGTATGAAGCTCTTTATGCCTTTAAGGAGCCAGTTATAAAAATGCTATTTTCATTTTTCATATACAAGTGTATAGAAAATGACATCTTATGGAGGTGCACTCTAACAATTTCTGTGTCAAACCTATATGTACACACACACACACACACACACACACACACACACACACACACACACACACACACACACTGTAAACGCACATGTGCACTGTACCATGCAGGACAGTGAAGAGAGTGGGGTGGTGGACAAGGGTCACCTTCAGGTAAATATATAGCAATGGCCGTATAAACAGAACTGCTAAATAAACTATCAGTATAAATCCACAACATCCAGGGGTGATATGGAATTACAATTAGATCCCACACAAATCTGGGGCCCTGGAGAGGCAAAGGGGTGAGGAAGGAGGGGGGTGATTTAGTGAACCAGTGGGCAGGACATGACACACACAACGGTGTGGACAGTGATTTGTGACCAGTTAGCCGTGCTCCCTCTCACCCTCCCCATTGACACTTCCCCGGCAGCTAGCTACCCACCTCTCCCTTTGGACCTGTGCCCCCTGGCACTGGGGTCACCTCGCCACCCTTAGCTCCCTTTGAGGAGCCTGACTCCTTCTGCCGTGTCAATGAAGAGTAGAGTAAATATACATATTTCAATGTGAACTCTATCTTTATATTGAGCTACTGTATGTCATGTTGTGGACAGGGCTGGACTTCAAGATAGTCAGGGTCTGGATTCATTTGTATTGCGACACCATGAAGCACAGAATGGTAGTTTTGACTGACAATCTGGTTGGGTCTGTGGGGTTGTGTGCTTTTTATCCCTGTTCCTGGCTTGTGTCTGCATTGATTTTCTTGTCATAGTATATTACAGATTCATGTCATTAGCAGGAAGAATCTGCCGGAACCTTCTAGACTATTTCCTGGTGAATAGAGATTGCTAGGCTTAGATAAAAAATCCACTGCCATTCAATGGTTTCAAAAAAATTGTTTGAGGTCTACTGGGAAAGTACCAATTACATCATCATTATTCAGCGCTACTTTAGAAATGACAAGGGAACGTTAGTTGGTATTACTGAACTCAGAGTGAAAAGCACTAATAGGGTGAAAACACAAGGCAAACAGGATATTGATAAAGATGTTATAAAAAAGGTAAAGAAACTGGGACTTACAGCGTTCGCACTAACCTTAGAACTCTGTACATGCACAAGACAAAAAGAGACGGAAGAGGACGAGAGAAGACAGCAAACAGAAGAATACAGACAAGAAAAAAAGAACAAAAAGAAAAGGGTATTAAAATCAAATGAGCAGATAGGTACAGATTAGAACTGTCTCTTCTCTAGGTCGCAACGGTTTAGTTGTGAGTAAACTAAGGGTCAACAGAAGTGTTAGAGAAGATGCAGAGAAACAAGAGCCAGTTGTGAATGCAATGCCACTGCTGGTGCTGGACCTCTATGTAGAGAACTTGGGTGGAACATTACATAAAGTGTTTAACGATTTGATTATTCTGCTGTGATAAACACAGCTAATTAAAGACGTCCACTACACCCCAGTGGCATTCATTAACTTGGACTGAAAAAAATGGGCTCACCCAATTCAGTTACTTCAGATTATGAAAACAAAGGTATGGAGACAGATTAGTTATAGAGAGTCAAAGGAAATTCTGCAGCAGACCCTTCTTCCATGTGCGTCTGATGCTAAGTCATATATTCTGTTCCTTTTTATTTCCCCTACCACTATTTACAGAAATAATAACAAGCTAGAATAGATTCATTTTATTAAAAAACATACAGAAAACCTAAAGCTGCTGCTGTTCATCCCCTGAGCAGTTCCTGTCTCAGAAAACAGTCCTAAAATCTCCTTGCTTTCCCCACCACCTGGGTTCAACCTGCTCTTCCAGCCAGCAGAGGGCACTAGCGAGCCACTTACAGAGGGCGACGTGGCTGCAGAGAGCAGAGGCAGGATGCCCCCGCAGGCGATGATAATGTTATCCACCATCTGAGAGATCAAGTGGATAGTGTTGTGTACAAAAATGATGTTCTCATTGCTGTTCACAAAGTCCATGACGGATTTGGTGGAATGGCTGCAAAGCAGACAGGAAGTAAACAGTCAGCTAGAGTAGAAGCGCTGAACGAGTATTATACAGATATAGTTCATGAAATCACACAGATTATTTTAAATTAGCCTAAAATATCAAACACTGTTCATTTGCTACTGTTCATTTGCTTCAGTTACTAACATGTTTTTGCAAACAAAGTGTCTGACTGCTGATAAAAGAACAAAATATGAAATGTATTTATTAGCATGACATGTCTCCAGGCAGGCAATAGCTTATCAACTGTAATTATGCTTTGCAATTATGCCAACTGCACTTCCCATTTCATTTGCATTTTAACATCAAAGCAATAAAGCCTTTTCTTAGCAGTAGCTATAGTCAAGAATATGGCTAAGTACTAATTTGAAGGGTGTCATTATTAAAATAGGCTTAATCACATTATTCCAGATGGACATATTGACATCTGAACTATGCCTGGACTAAATGAAAGTATCTTTTACTATACTTCACCTTTTATGATTGTCTGAAAGAGCCTTTTAAAATGTAAAATGGCCTAATCTGTGCAAAAGGCCAGAGTTTGTTGAGATAGCGTCCCCTATTGGATTTCTCACCTCCTCCAGGCGTGCACGTCTGTCTCCAGGGCAAAGAGCAGGTCGGTCAGCAGCCTCTGGTGCATGGGTGACCACTTGAACTCGGGGATGCGGAACATGGTGGTGCGCGGGCCCGGGCTGAACTGCCGCCGCTGCTCCTCCGTCATGGGCATCCCACGGAAGCCCAGGTCCACCCGCAGGTCCCTCTCCATCTGACTGGCCGTGCGCCCATGCATGGCCTACACAGTGGAGGGAAAGATTCAGATTAAACCACACCATAAAAGACACTATTATGAAGAACTTGACCATACAAATCATAGACCATCTGTATTGGCCATTATCCGATGTTGATGGTACATCTGCCATTATGCAATAAAACTAAGACGAAGCCAGATGTTTCTACTGGAAGTGGAACCAGGTGAGACGGAGGACTGTGAGGGGCCTCACCTGAGTTGTGGCCGTGGTCTGGATCTTCTTCATCTCCTTGTCCTTGCCGTCGTCCGACCTCTCCGTGTCCGAGGTGGTGCTAGCGGCGTCTCCGGCCGCCTTTGCGGCCGCCGCGTCTCCCTCCAGGCCTGCCGCCGCCGAGGCGCCTTCTGCCCCCTCTCCACTCTCCAGGGCTCGCGCCGAGGCCCGGGCCTCTGCCTCCGCCAGCGTGCTGATGTCCACCAGCGAGTTCTGGAGCTTGAACTGTCCGTCCTCGGGCAGCCCGCCGGCCGCTCCCCCGGGCGTCGTTGCTGTTGGCACCGCTGCCGTCGACGTCGCCTGGCCCAGGTCCGAGCCGCAAGTGGTCATGTGCGCCAGCAGGCTGAGGTCATCGCTGGCGCTGGACGCCTGGTCAGTGCCCACCACTGGGGGCAGCACCAGGGGCTCGGTGGTGGGGCTCGGCGATGCCAACGAGGGCAGCAGCTTCTCGTCACTCTTGGGGAAGAGGAAGCCGTTGTTGCTGGGCACGCTGGGCATGTCCTTCTCGTCGGCCAGCGTGATGAGCGGCCCCAGGTTGGAGCCGTCGTCCAGGCTGTTGCTGCCTGCGTGGATGCCGGCCAGCTTGTGCTCCTTGGGCGCCAGGCTGCCATTGAGCTTGTGTATGCTGGTGCAGTAGGTGGAGTCCAGCAGGGAGTCGACCTCCACGAGAGGCCCGTTCTCCATCGCGCTGACCCCAACATTGACCCCGCCGTTGCCTCCTCCACTCATGCCGCCACTGACGCCCAGCACCTCCGGAGAGAGGTCCAGGTCGTCCAGCTTCACCTCCGTGGCCTCCACCTTCTCCGCCTTGATGTCCACCAGCAGGTCGTGCACCTCCACCCGTACGCCAGCAGGGCCTGCTACAGCCCCAACCGCCGCCACCGCTGCGGTCGTCGCCTCCCCTCCCGCCGGACCCTCGACCCCCTTGCACTCGGCCAGCAGGTTGCGGGACGAGTCGGCGTTCTCGCTGTAGTCGGCCTCGCTCTCAGGCGTCTGCGTCTGCGACGTGTCGTCCAGCTCACGGATCTCCATGGTGCCGTTGACAGTGGCGGCGGGCGTGGCTGACAGGCCCGAGATGGTGCTCACCGAGCCCTTCTTGCCTTTCTTGATGTTCTCCTCCTCCTGACGCTGGTACTCCTCATACATCTTAGCCAAGTACTCCTTGTGGGCCTCATAAGTCACCTAACACAGGGAGAGAGAGGCAGACTTAACAACCAAGTTGGCCAATTCATCATCAACGTATGCATTTGGCTTTAAAGGCCATGTACTGTATATAGATGATGTATATGTTCAGGGCTTAAATTTCACTCGCGGGGATTGCGGTATTGGCGATAATTTGTTCAAGTCCCCAACTCTAGCCATCATAATGCGAGAAATTCCCCGATACACTTTTACAGCCTGTCTGATGACATTAATATAGCCTAATCATTAAGTGGCGTGAATGCGGTGCTATTGACCGGACTGATCAACTACCGAGTTGAATTGAACATAGCCTCATGCAGACGCACACACACACGGAGAGAGAGAGAGAGAGAGAGAGAGAGAGAGAGAGAGAGAGAGAGAGAGAGAGAGAGAGAGAGAGAGAGAGAGAACCACTTTGGCGCTACGCAAATAGGCTACGCTACCATGGCAAACTTTACATCTGGAAAGAGCTCCTTGGTAACTATCCTGCTAGCTCAGGTCACGTCAACACTTGATCCCAGAAAGATTGTCTTCGACATGTCAACATTTATTGTATCTAATGACATAGAAAACATAATGATTTGCATACACATACCGCACTATGCACAACTTTTATTCACTAGCGACTACAGCCTAAAACCGTCAGGTTGAAGGGGGGCTAATTACTCCATAGAATTACTCTCAGGTATTTTCTTAAAGTGACAGGCACTCAATTACACCTACTCATCACCAATGTGCACTCAATTGGACCTACACACCACATTAAAGATATGCCTAAAGTATTATAGGTTAAACGTCAATATGAGGCATTCAAATGACTAAAATTATTTAGCTAGTAGTAATTACTAATAAAATGCTATACTTTAAAAAATGCATTATTAAATAAATACACTCTATATGAATTCAAAAATATATTATAGAAACATATCACATAAGCTATCATTTTCAGTGTGTGTTTGTGTGTGTCTAGAGAGTCAAGCAGAATCTAGGATGTCCACTGTTGTGAATGATCCCACTACAGTATATATTACTGATGACGTCAGGGTGGTGGGGGCCCTAAAAATCAAACACACTTTTTTTTAAAAAAGTATCAAGTATTGAAATCGCAATTCTTAAATTGGTCTCAGAATCCCCCCCCCAAATTGTGTAAATCCCCCCTACATGAATAACCTAAGGGGGGAATTCCCCCCCCCCCCATTTTGAAAAATGAATTTTAAGCCCTGTATGTTGAACATTCAGATATTACTCATTAGAATGGCCAACACATGTGATTGACATCATTATGTGAAGTGATGTTCCATAGCCAAACATTGCCATGCAGAGAGAGTCCACTGTTTTTGAATTGGGTGTCTAGTGACATGTAAATGGGCTGTCTGTGCATAGTGAGGGTGAAGAAGGTTGTGATCCGCATTTTTATCCCCTCAGTGAGTCTGGACTTTAATATGGCGTTTTGTCATTGGCAAGGTTAGCTTCCATCATGTCCTCCAGCGAGCAGGGGGCTCTGCTGATTGCTATGCTAATTGGCGAAAAAAAGTGTGACTGCGCTTGCTCCAGACACATCACAGGACCCATCCGGACACCGGCTGAGCTCGGAAAAGGGCTAAACGCACCGCCGCAACGGAGGAAAGTATGAAATTCACAGAAAGAAATGAAAGAGGACAAAGAAGAACGAGAGAAGTGTCCGCGTTTACCTTGGAGTGGGCGATGGAGAGGGTGTCCACCCACACGCGCCAGCCGCCCCACTCGTACTTGATGGCGTGGTAGAGCAGGATGCGGAAGATGTTGTAGACCATCTCGGTGATCTTCTGCTCCTCAGGGTTCTTGGGGTTGATGTAGCCCAGCGAGAACATCCAGTCCTGCCACACCGAACACTGCAGCAGACACCTGGGGAGGACAACACAAATCACATCCAGAACAAACAAAAGAGAAAAGAGACACAGGCCACCATTAGAACAAACCAGAAGGTTCTCCACATAAGGTGACACATATCGGGAAGACCACATATACATGTACAGCATGTCACTGAATGATGGACATTTTGGGTAATTGTATCCATTTGGGTACGCTTAGGCGTGTGCTGGTAGTAACAGCAGCCACAGCAGTGTACAGCCTGCTGAGGTGCCCCTTTTTTGCCCACCTCTGCCGACACTGACATAAATGATGCCCGCCGTCGAGGCCTGGCACTTCAGATTTGGCCGACGAGGAGCTGTGAGTGGCTTTGAGTGGCAGCAAGGTGCTGTGGCGCTGTTTGGGGGGAGGAGTGCGGTGAGTGGTTTACCGTGCGGCGCTAGTGAGAAAACAGGAGCCACTCTACGCTCTTCATGCCTTTCACAGACACAAAAGGGAGCATCATGGGGCATGGTGGAGTGAGGTGGTGAGTGTGTGTGTGTGTGTGTGTGTGTGTGTGTGTGTGTGTGTGTGTGTGTGTGTGTGTGTGTGTGTGTGTGTGTGTGTGTGTGTGTGTGTTTGTATCTGCACTTGTACTAGTGTCATCTAACAAGGATGAGCGTGTGTTTTTCGTGTACTGTATGTGATTTGCGTGTGTGTGTGTGTTTGTTCACTGCATACATTTGAATGTATGTAGATATTCTGCATTAGTCTGAGTGAGCTAGAGTGTGAGTGTGTGTGTGACAGGAACAGAACTCACCGTCTGTTCTCTCTGCTGTTGCTGAACAGCTTGATCATGTCGGACAGGAAGAGACGCCGCACCTCCATTAGGTCTGCGCTCGGGGTGGAATTCTTCAGCAGTGTGGCCACCACCTTCAGAATCACTACACACACACACACACACAAACACACATTAGGCAATGTTATATGATCTCATGATCTCAGTCACTCATACAACTCACTACAAAGTTTCTTAAAGGGTTTGTGAAGGCCAGACGCTGTGTTGGCTGCTGGGAGATGGATCTTACTCGGGTTTTGTATCTTGACACTGGAGTCTGGCTCCGGATGGGGCTTGTGGACCACCTGAGTGCAGACCTGCTCCGTGAGAATCTGCAATGCGAAACATTTCAGTCATTCAGACATGCTGGCACCTGGAGAACATTCCCGCCATTGACACAGAGTCACACTGAGTCAGAGCCTAGTGAAAGGCTTGCATTTCACCATCTCTGAGGAGCGTGAAGCATGAAAAGGCTCAGTCCGTGGCGTGCATGGCATTCTCTTCCCTCTGGTGAATAGCTTCAAGTGTAACCACAGTAATGACCAGTGTTAAGAGGCATGGTGGCACTGCGGTCAGCTCCACAGTGCACTACTATCAGTTATACTCAGCTACAGGCACACACTGATTTGCATGCTAACCAAGTTTAGAGGATATCTGGGCAACAGCAAGCATAGATGCTTTTGAAATGATGGTTTCTCCATATTCAGATGATATTTCTAACTACCTTTACGATAAAAAAAACTACATACAGCCCCTTTAACCACTGGTTGTATTGCATGTGATGTGTTGTTGGGGTGACAAACCTCATAGAGGGTGTTGTAGGTGGTGACGGAGACGGTGTTGGTGTGCATCATCAGCCGCTCCCCCAGCAGCGTGAAGAGGCTGTGTGTGTGCATGATCTCCACCTTCCTCCTGTGAAAGAGACAGACACACACACACCTTCTGTCAGATCATCAAAGAGAGAGACAGACAAGAAAGCACGGATTCCATGCGAGTCTATGACCTTCAGCATATTGGAGGAGAGACTAGCAGACTTGTCTAGACAGACTGACAGATGGACAGACAGACAAACAGACATCAGCATGAAGAGGTACACACTCTCCACCTTCTTTCTACAAGCAAGACTTGACAAGATGAATGAGACACAGAGACAGACAGAGACACAGACAGACAGACATCAGCATGAAGAGGTACACACTCTCCACCTTCTTCCTACAAGCAAGACAAGATGAATGAGACACAGAGACAGACAGAGACACAGACAAACAGACATCAGCATGAAGAGGTACACACTCTCCACCTTCTTCCTACAAGCAAGACTTGACAAGATGAATGAGACACAGAGACAGACGCTGGAAGGCAGAGACACAGACAGACAGACATCAGTAGACAGAAGAGCTGAATAGAGAATAGACAGATGGGGAAAGTAAAATAAACAGACATACTGCGCACACACACACACACACACACACACACACACACACACACACACACACACACACACACAGATAGGCAGACACATGAGCAGACACATAAAAGAAAGGCACAACACCGCTGGCAGGCTAATGGCTGTTCACTTGTTGGCTCTCTGTCAGTAATGGGGGAAGCCTGCACTCCATTCAAGACTATGGGTGGCTTCACCCAGTAAGAGATGCGGCACCATGAATAGATACATGGAGTGGCGTCGGCTTGACGTGATCTCAGCTGACACTCCGATCCTCAAGGGGCGACTCGTACACGCATTACGATTAACAGCTCACAGCATTCTCCCACATCCATCTCTCTCCATCACACATACACACACACACACACACACACACACACACACATTAGATAAACACACAGGCAGTCACAGACACAACAAAGGGATCTCACAGAAGGCCTGTCACCCACACCATCATAGCCAAGCACTGACAAGCCAATCCCAGCAGCCCAGTCAGAGAGGACAGGGCCACGAGCTGGGTGAGGGGAAAAAAACTAAACGACAACAAACGCCACGGCAACACAGTGGCCAGCAGCTCACTGGCATGATGTCTGTTTGATGCAGACACAAGGCCAGAGATATGGAAACGAATGGGCCTTTGAAGGACAAACTGGCTAACACACACATGGTCAGATGTGCACTGTGTGTAGAAGTCTATGGACTGACAAACGAGCAAGTGTGAGGCAGTTTGTCTGGTATTTAGCAAACACTTTTATCCAAAATGCCACAGACTCGCAACAGGTTCGGAATGGAATCTGGGCTGACCATGTGTCAGGTGGTGACGTTAACGGCATCACTACAACACAGTTGGGCTGTCGCATCTGAATTTGCCTAGATACTTGCCTTCATTACAAGGCATTACATGACATAACAGTTGGTTTATCAGGCTGATTATGTGTGCCCATGGCTTTGCCAACTTTTCTCCACAATACAGTCCCTTCAAGCCAGACTGGAGCCGGTCATCTCTGACACGGACACTCTAATCTGACCAACACTTCCACCCTGCAGGACCCCACATGCAAATTACAAACGGCTTTTCAGAGTGAGAGGACTCTTACACTCAGTTGGGTAAGGTCAGTTACATCAATTACAGTTCTCTCACACATTTGTCGCTGTTCTCTTTATCTACTTAATTCAGTTCATAAGCATGCGAATGGTGACACAGTTTCAGATGTTTTAGCCCTACACCCCCACACACGGATTTGAAATGAACATGAGATGAGAAGTCATGAGATGAAAGTACTCTAATTTGCTTTGAGTGTAGACCACTTTACATGTATAATAAACATGTAAGCAGTTCTATACTGATATTTATGCAGAAATTTATGCAGAAAGCAGAAATGCCTTAAGTCCAAATGTAAACAGAGGATATACACACTCCCTATTCAATGTCATCCTCTACCAGCCAATTAAATAATTTAATCATATTCTTTGCATAAGGTTACATCATTAAATGTGCCAAAACACAAAAGGTAAGAGAAAGTTCAGGTGCTAACGGAGTAGTTTTTGATGTCAGGAACTTACTTGTGGCCAAGGTGCTTTAGGAAGTAGCCAAGCACTTTGAGCGCTTGCACTCGAATACTCTCACTCTTGGACGCCAGTAGTTTGTAGACAACCCTGGTGGGACAAAAGTCATTGGTTTCAGCTACTTGTCAAAGACTGTGTATAGACAAGCACTTCATCAAAGTCTAGACACAACACAAACAATGGACGCACACACTAGGCAAAATCCCTTATCTAGACAAAAAAAAAAAAGTTCAGTCTTCTTAAGAATCTATTTCATCATTTAATTAAAAAACCCTTTTCCCCTTTTTTGCTTCAGGGGGATGAAACAGTGGAGAGAGAGAGAGAGAGAGAAAGAGAGAAAGAAAAAGAGTAACAGAACTGAGGTGACAGCAACTGGATGTGACACTTAAAATACCCCGCGGTGCGCTCTGGGCCATGAAAAGTGTGATTGATGTGGGCATGACAGGGCTAAGCCGATGCCCGCTTATGTAAGGCCCGGGCCGCCTGAGCCGAGGCCTGCCGGACAGACAGACGCAGCATGACAGGCAGGCAGGTGGGCGAGAGGCAGAGAGAGAGAGAGAGAGAGAGAGAGAGAGAGAGAGAGAGAGAGAGAGACAGAGAGAGAGAGAGAGCGCAACGAGGCATGGTTTGTCCCTTAGGGCTCACCGTATTCCGTTCCTCTGGTCGAAGGCGGGGATCATGGAGGCAGGATGCTCCGACATCAGGGCCACAAGGAGCTGCAGGACGTCATGGATGTTCTCATCCTGCAGTGGAGCGAGATAATAGAGAGGGACCCATGAGGAATGAGAGGAGAGAGAGATGGAAAAAGATAGAAAGAGAAAGAGAGAGAGGGAGGGAGGGAGGGAGGGAGGGAGGAAGAGAGAGAGCAAACAAAAAGTGAGAGGGAAGACGAGTGAGGACAAATGTGTACTGTAGATCAATACACATTTTGAACATCTCTTTGCAAGTTGTACTCCAACAGAGGCACATCTGAGCAGTTCTAAATCGAATGAGGTGGAGGCATCAATACAAGCCGTAACACTGCAAGTGCTGCAAATCAAAAAGAAATTGCCAGTGGGGTTGTGCTATATTTGGTTTCAGGCGGCTGTACCTACCTCATGCATTGTCAACAGGTAATTTAAAATACTCTGCAGTTCATCCTCCTTCACACCTCGGTCCTTTGAAACAGACACACAGGAGAAAAAAATAACAATTTAGGATTTACATAATGTTTAAAAAACAGGACAGGAGTTCCTTAAAAGAAATTTATGAAGGTTTTGTGATTCATGAGCATAAAGTAGCTTTATTTCCATTTCATCACTGGCTTATCCAGTCCCAGCTGTTTGGCATTGACCTGAACACTCCTCACTGTTATTCAAACTTATTTTAAGAGGTTTATGGGTTTGACATGGTGTTTTGAAAGTACTGTTTGCCTTGCACCACTTGTGTGATTATGAGTGTTAGCATCTGCTGCCAACTGCACTAGGATGCATTCAGACATGATGTTGTTCTAGCTCACTTTACATTCTCACACACAACTACACTTTAATGCACCTTAAAACAGTAGACATAGCAGATGCCTTAAACTGCTGAACAATTCATGATTTTAAAAAGACACAATGAAGTTCCTGCTCATGTGTGAGGGAGAGAGGGAGAGAGAGAGAGAGAGAGAAAGTAAACGCTGCACATTATCTTCTATTTTCACTTTGCAATCGGTCCTCTTATCCAGCCCACAGATGACTGAGATTATTTTCTGAACTTCACAAATAAAGAACACGACAGGAAAACATATTCCGAGGACACAAGTGGCTTTTTTCCCTTATGATGCGCAAAAGGCCGGCAGTAATTAAGCGAGTTGCCATTTCAGAATGCAATCAGGCCTAATGCCCGCAGGGTAGGAGTGTGTCTCGTCCCTCGTCTCTCGTCCCTCGTCACGGAGCACGGCGAATGGGATGAATCACAGGATGGAGGAGACGCAGGAACAATCCGGAAAGGGGGGCAAAAATGCTAGCCTTCAAATGAGAATAAGCAACGCTGCCCAGCAACCGGGGTGTACTTCTACAAACAACAAAAAAACAACAGCCTGGAGCTCGTGACATCTTTTGTCTGAAGTGATGATCTGATAAACATCTGTCGTTCTCACAAATAGATTGAGAAGAAAAACAGGATAATAGGGTTTTGAAGCCTGTTGTGGCAGCACAGCAACAGCAACTGAGCTAAAGACGGAAGCACGGGCATGTGTGAAGACACTGGAAATATAGACATGTGAACTCTGAATTAAAGAGTGTTTTCAACTGAAATAGGTATGTATACTACAGCACTGCAGGACAAAGGGCCAATGGTCGTCAGAAAGAGAACTTGTGTCAGCAGCAGCAGCAGGAAAAGTGGTGCCTGTATGTTTATGTGAATGCAGGGTACACTGGACACTGTATATAGAAGTGCTTTCTAAATCAGATTTTAATCTTGTTAGTATCCTGAGATTATTGAGTAGAATACAGCTTTATGTCTTTTGTGTTATAACAGTGTGACATATCTCGACACTTGCCCATCGTTTCCACATATGCAGTACCGCTGACGGCACCACCTGACTGCAAATCAGGTCAGTATTATATATAGTCCAGAGGAGCGGAGTGGGCTGCCCTTACCTTGAGGATGAGCTGCTTGAGGAAGAGAAGCATGAATGCACGGAGGGAGATCACCTCTTTCTGAGTGGGCCGGGGTCCATCTGCAAGCACAGACCAGAACACACCATACACACACACACACACACACACACACACACACACACACACACACACACACACACACACCATACACACACACACACACACACACACACACACACACACACACACACACACACACACACACACACACACACACAGTTATATAAACATAATATCTACCTACACAGTAAAAGCATCAAGTATAAGGTGTGGGTGTACTGTACCAGCAGTGCTGTGAGTGAGTATAGCTTCAAAGTGAAATTAATATACATCTGATGTTTTATAGGGCTGGGAGGAAGAACAAGGGCAAGAGAGAAGGGCAGAGAGGAAGAGAGAGAGTAAGAGAGTGTGTGAGAGAGAGAGAGAGAAAGTGAGTATGTACCATGTATCCATGTGTCCATGTACCCCTATCCCTTGTATATGTATAATTGCTTAGATCCTGATACTGTACTTTTATGTAACAATTGCTTTGGCAATACAAGTGTCATATTTGTCATGCCAATAAAGCACCATTTGAATTTGAGTGTGTGTGAGAAAGAGTGAGAGAGAGAAAGAAAGTGTGTGTGTGAGAGAGAGAGAGAGAGACATTGAGTGTGTGTGAGAGAGAGCGAGAGAGAGAGAGAGGGAGTGAGTATGTGTGTGAGAGAGAGCGAGAGAGAGAGAGAGAGAGAGAAACCCCACTGAGCTCATGACCCTTCACAAGACTGCAAATGTGTTCACTAACAAAATGTCTCTGAAATACCAACACACACTAAACAAACCTGGGCCTGAACATCCTTCTACCTCCATTTATGTCTGCATTAGATATTGCCCGTGTGTGCGTGTGTGTGTGTGCGTGTGTGTGTGTGTGTGTGTGTGTGTGTGTGTGTGTGTGTGTGTGTGTGTGTGTGTGTGTGTGTGTGTGTGTGTGTGTGTGTGTACCACACTGCAGGCCCGTGGCCGTCATAGAGGGTTAAGGAAAGTGGAGCAGCGGCGTCCAGCCCAGAAGAGCCCCTCTGCACTTAACATGCAGCCAGGGGAATACAGGCCCACCGAGTAACGCGCTGACCCACTTTACTTCCAGCTATGGGAATCTAAACTCTGGTGTCAAACCATATACATGTGTACAACCAAGTGCGCGCACACACACACACACGTCCATACACACATGTACACACCCATGTAAAAACGCACGCATACACGCACCCACCCACGCACGCACGCACGCACGCACGCACGCACGTATATATACTGTATAAGAACCCATCCCCCTCTCATCTTTAATTTAATTAACCAGACGGGAGGTTTCTAAAGATGAGATGAAAAAATCACCATCATCTCTCTCTCCCTCCCTCCCTCTCTATCCCCCTCTCCTCCTGAGTGTGCACTGTATGCAGCAGTGTCCCTGCAGCTGGAAGGAGGGCAGCGTGTGTGAGCGAGGAGGCAGCTGGGTGGCGCCTCTGGGTCCAGGAGCCGCATGCGACACTCCAGTCACCCCACCCCACCCCACCCTCTCCCCACCTCCACCCCCGCCTCTGGCTCAGTGCCATCTGTGTGTGTGTGTGTGTGTATGTGTGTGTTGGAGGGGGTTGGTGGACGACCTTGTCACACACCTGCAGCATGTGTGCAGTGGCTGGAAGCATTGCTCTCCATTTCAGCACCGTCATCGGATGTGACTGGAGCTCTGTGTCTGTGTGTGTGTGTGTGTGTGTGTGTGTGTGTGTGTGTGTAGGGGCCGTGCTGTGATCCCTATGGCTGGGACCTGGCCATGTCTACATCACTGCTTCAGTGAATTACTCTCCAGTCAAGCCAAGCACATGATCCAGTGCTCCATCAGCATTTTGGAGTTTGGA
>NC_063190.1:23758864-23763864 GCF_017589495.1 Alosa alosa | reverse complement strand
TACAGAAGAAAGGCGGAGAGAGAAGGGGATGTGGGAGTGTGTGTGTGAGTGTGTGTGTGTGTGTGTGTGTAAGAGTGTGTGTGTGTGTATCGGTGGGAGAGAGAGAAAGAGAGAGTGACAGAGAGACAAGAAACAGACAGCGAACAGATGGCACAAACCAGACCTCAGGGACAGTCACTAATGCTGTGTAACCGGCAGTTTTGCAAAGCCAGCCTTGCCTATGTAAGGCAAGCGACAGCAGCGACAGTCTTGCCTATGTACAGGCAAGCGACAGCAGCTATGTACAGGCAAGCGACAGCAGCTATGTACAGGCAAGCGACAGCAGCGACAGTCTTGCCTATGTACGGCAATGCATCACTGCTGAAAGCAGCAGCTGTAGCCCTAGCTGAAGCAGGATCTTATGGAGGCTCAGAGAGAACTAGGACCCCTTTTCTCCACACTGAAGGGAACTACAGGAGAGTAGTGTAGACGGGAGGGGTGACATTGGCAGGTTAAATGACTACACACATATTTCACACGTGGGCTGTTAGAGGTGTTGCTTTCGTTGTTGCATCCATGGTGTGAATAGTAAATTCATGTAATAATCATTTTAATGAGCAATTTCTGTCTGTGTATATCTGTGTGTATGTTTGTGTGTCAGTGTATGTTTGTGTGAATGTGTATGTTTGCGTGAGTGTGTGTGTGTATGTTTGTGTGAGTGTGTATGCTCCATTGTGTGTGTTTGTGTGTATGTTTGTGTGAGTGTGTATGTTTGTGTGAGTGTGTATGTTTGTGTGTGTGTGTGTGTGTGTGTGTGTGTGTGTGTGTGTGTGTATGCTTCATCCTGTGTGTGGGCATGATGAATGTGTGTGTACAGTATGTCAAGAGTTCTTTGTATCCATTCACCAGGAGGCTATTTACTGTTCGATGACATGTATGTGACCTTTGGTGGGGGACCCCCCTACCTTCTCCAGCAGGTAGCCGATCACCAGGAAGCCCTTCCCCCCCAGCATCTGCTCCTGCATGGCCACGGAGCTCTTCAGCAGCTCCACCAGGAAGGTCAGGAGAGTAGCACTGCAGTGTAAACGAACACACACACACACACACAAACACACGCATGCACACACACGCACACACACACACACACACACACACACAGGCAGGGACACATGCATAAATATAAGGATATGAAAGTGCATACACATACACACACCGACAAATGCCCACATTAGATGGCGGTAACAACTGCAGTGGCAAATTTTGCTCAAGCAGTGTTCAACCAGGAGAACACAAACGTAAATGTTTGTCTAGACAAGATTAATAAGGACAATACACGCTAGTCCTAAATTTACCCAAATCAATATTCCCCATTAGTTAAATTTGAAAATGCAAAGCGGTCCACCGCTCCTTGCTCCAATGTACCATGCATTTCATAATTTAATTTCAGACCTGATAAATTATATCTTAAGTCTGACCTGAGAGACACAGTTACATAAACCGGCTAATATGCAAACTCATATTAGTGTTAGAGCACCAGGAAAAGACATCTAGCTAACAATAATCTCACTCAAGGTCATCATCGCTTCTGTGCTCTTGGTAACTGAGGCATTCCCTAGATAATGACGATCGCCATAGCGACAGGACAGGACAGGAACGCTGCATCAGGAGAGGAGGCGGCGTGTCACACTGCTTCAAAGAAACCTGCACTCTGCTAGAGTGGATGTCAAGAGCCTCTGTTATGTTTGGTCTGCAGAGAAGGGCCTTTGTCTCATCTGACCACGTTAGCGGTTCTCCCTCAAGCTCGGAGACAAGAAAGGAAGAGGGCATGTGACATGCCTGACGAGCCGACATCTGCCTGAAAGAGAGTTAGTCTGATCATGTCTACCTTCAAGGGTTGTCAGGCTTGTTACACACTGTGTGTGAGGACATCTGAGGTGTGTGTGTGTGTGTGTGTGTGTGTGTGTGAGTGTGTGTGACATGCCTGACATATGTGTGTGTGTGTGTGTTTTTGTATGTTTGTGTGTGTGTGTGTGTGCCTCAAAGTCAAAGTCAGCTTTATTGTCAATTTCTGTTTCATCTGTTCCAATACTGCTGATTGTTTGCCTGCGGTGAAGACAAGACATATTTGACCAATTTTAGTCCACAGACAAACATAACATTCAAGTAAACAAAAAAAGTAAGTAAATAAGTAAATAAGAGGGCACATATAATAATAATGAAAAAAAAAAAAAAAAAAATAAGAGCAGCAAAATTTTTGTTGAAATTGTGCATAGACAGTCAATAAAATACTAGTGCAAATACTTAAAATACTATAAAATACTGTTTGACCTAAGTCTAGTGGCATAGTGGTGCAAGGGTTGTCAGGTGTTTGTTTTCAGGACAACAACACTGTGTGTGAGGACATCTGAGGTGTGTGTGTGTGTGTGTGTGTGTGTGTGTGTGTGTGTGTGTGTGTGAGTGTGTGCTTGGAATTTCCAAAGCTCTTTTCTCATCATCTCATGGTGTGTGTGTGTGTTTTTGTATGTTTGGTGTGTGTGTGTGTGTGTGTGTGTGTGTGTGTGTGTGTGTGCTTGGGATTTTCAAAGCTCTTTTCTCATCATCTGTACCCCTACTCTCTACCATCGAATGCCTGACAAGAGCAGACTACTTTCCACCTCAGAGCCCAAAATTAGCATTCATGGTCACTCCACCAAATAACACAGCCATCCCCACAGCAAATCACATCAGCTTCAGTTTGTGCAGAAAGCAATGAGATGAAGAAACTGATACTTCTTCAACAACACACAAACTTGCACATCTATTTCAATATGCATGCCAGTGCAGGGATATTAGCTTTGAAAACGGCTTCCTTCACAACTCTGTCTCAGGTTTTTTTCACCACTTTCTTTCTCGATCAAACTACACTGAACACTCAGCCAGACTCAGTTTGATACAGTTCCAGGCATATATGAAGAAAGATTTGGGTCCAAAAGGATCTGGTTATCCTCTGTGCCGCATTGGAACCATTTGCCTTGCTTTGCTTAGACCTGCTTAAGGAAACTGGGATCCACTTGGTCTTCATGAACACTTTCTTTGCACAGCAGAAGTCATCTCTTGCGAATGTGTTCACACATTTTCATTGGATTCACACAGTTCTCACACCCTTTTGCAACACAGTTGTCATTCAATGTCCCCAAACTCTATTGGTTTCCCCGTGCTAAACAAAAGGAAAACATCTTTTCACAGGTGGTAGAGATTCCTTGCACAAGTCTGAATCTCTGATACACCTGTGTGAAACTCCTTTGTACAATTGCTATTTGCAAGTAGGCTATGGATCTAAGGCACATTTAAAGAAATTACAGTATTCCTATTTGGTGAAGAAAACAGTACAAAAGGTGTTTACTGTAGGTCTATTTTGATGAAAAATGTCTAGTTGTAGTTCAATGAAATTTGTCTGGTCTAGGTGCTTACTATAAGTCTTACATGCCAATGACAGTTACATCTTGGGAGGAATGAACACAATTATTTTTCATTCAGTACATTTACGGAAGTCTTTTCAGTTTTTTCTGATACCAGGAAAATGAGAAAGAAATGGAACAGGCATAGCAAAAATGCTCATTTTGAGAACTATATTTTGCATTTTGTTGTCCAGTGTGTAATGATTAATTGAAATCACACAGTGATTTGACGACAGGATGTGTTGTTTGAAGGCAAGATTTGCTTTTGCTGCATATTTTAAGTGTTTTGAGAGAGTAACAGCCTTTTGCAAGCAAAATGTGTCATTTTGGCCAGAGTGCTTTTGTTCAGACACGGGTATTAACTGTTTTGAGAATGTGATGAATTGACACAAGCATCAAAATAATCAAGAAAAACTGTAATTGAGGGTTTTTGTGACCTGTTGTACTTTATGAAGTTTCTATTCTAATATTTCTATTCTAATCTTGTTTGTAGTTCTTACCAAACGGTTGTCTCCACAGGGTTATCGTTGGGCTGCCTGTAGTCCAGCTGGGAGAAGAGTGGAAAGAGCACCTGGATTCCTCCGATGGAGTGGATGGCACTGTGGATGGAGTGGGTGACTATGGCTTTCACGTCCTGCACACACACACACACACACACACACACACACACACACACACCCAGACACACACACACACACACACACACACACACACACACACACACACACACACACGGGGAAAGAGGACACACTTTAATAACCACGCTCCAAATGACACATCCATTGGGCACTGAGGTGTGTGATTCAAAAGCTGGGGGAAAATCGATAAGGGAAGACACACAATAACCAAGAGCCGGTCCTCAAAGCAATAGTCTCATCCAGGTCTCATTCAATCAGCATATGCACACATGCACGGGCATACAGTACAAACACACACACACACAAACACGCACACACACTTTTGATCATCCGAATGAACACAGACAGACACAGACATAGACAGGGTCCTTATAGTGTGTCTGAAGTGGAATGGGCTCTAGTGCCCATCTCTGTACCCATCTCTACAGACACTATCTGCAAGCTATTATCCCAGCAGTCAGACGGGCAGGTCTGAGTCCAGTAGAGCAGAGGATTCCTAG
The DNA here is from genome assembly GCF_017589495.1 of Alosa alosa. Taxonomy (NCBI): domain Eukaryota; kingdom Metazoa; phylum Chordata; class Actinopteri; order Clupeiformes; family Clupeidae; genus Alosa; species Alosa alosa. Next base: position 23,759,310 of record NC_063190.1, on the reverse strand, counting down.
TTCTCTGTTACTTCCCAGACTGATCCCAGACCTGTAAATATCATCGTTAATGTCTTACTGGAGCTCGTAAAGGTGCATTTCAAAAGATTTGTTTGGCAGATTCACCTCAGGTGGCCATTATCAGATGTCATCAGATGTATCAGGCCGTTTTATCTGTCTGTCTGTGAGATTTCATGGTGGATGTAACAAGATGCAGACCATTGGTCAAATATGAACTCACCTTCCAATGACCTACCCACTATCCCACAAGATACAAAACATGTACCAAAACATGGCATGTTTAAGACTCATGGATGACTCCTCTGACTTACTGAAAGTTTATTCAAAATAGCATACAATAACCTATCAAAAGTGCGTGTGTGTGTGTGGTGTTTCCACATGTGTGTATGTATATAACCACGTTTTTTCTATCCTATGTGCTGTGGATTTTCAATGTATTGATGTTG
>NC_063190.1:23676364-23753864 GCF_017589495.1 Alosa alosa | reverse complement strand
GCGAGTTGCACAGAGTGCTGTAAACGCTCCCTGACGTGACAGCCTGTGAAGCGCACAGAGCTACATTTTTCTAACAGGCTGAAGGCAAATCAGCACCATCAGGAATAATGACGACAAGCTATTCAACCTTCCGAGTGTCTCTGGTGAGGCTTCTGAGAACCTATATGCCTATATCTGATGTGTACTGAAAACAATCACACACGCACACACACCAAATAGTTGCGAATTTTCCCCCTAATAAGTGTTCTAGGTTTGTCATTAATGATGGGTCCAATTGTTAGGCCAATACAAGTGTGAAAAGTTGATGCGTTGTCTAGTTCTGTTGTAGAGCTGGGCTGTAGAGGCCCATTCTGCCTTGTTATCCGAGGTTGGGAATGGCCTCCTGAGCATTGGCAGATTCCTTCACTCTCTCACAACCTTCAGGAACCCACCAAACAAAGCAATCAATGCCATTATCAACTGAAGCAAAAGCTTGTGATATAAGTGGCTATATGCATGACTAATATCAACAACAACATTGAGAGGCCCACCAACTAAAACATAAATAGGACAATGGTTTTGCGCTACATATGTGCCCCCTCTTGAGCATCCTGGAAGTTGTACACAGAAGCAGGGAGCAAGTGACAATCAGCAGCAGTCTGCACCGCAAGACACCGAGCCCCCATGTAACCTCCCTGCCTTCAGCCAACGGAAACAGCCTGTCTGCACACAGCACGGGGGGTGGTGGGGTCTTAGAGAGAATGCTAATGGCCACAGGAAGACATGTCATCAGTCGCCACGGGGAACCCGCTCACTTCCTGCTCCAGGGCACGGCTGGTCTGGGCAGGTCTGGGCAGGCTGCCAGCACGCTGGCCGATATTGACCCTGTTTTATGCCTCTGCATGACAGAGAGACCATCCGCATCCTAGCAATGACACAGGAAGGCCGCTTTGTCCCACACATGACAGGAGGCGCGTCCAGCAGGGGACGCAAACGGCAGAGGCAGGGGGAAATGACCACGGCAGTTTAACAGGAAGCAAACAGCCCTCGCCAGACACCCCCCACCACCATTCTAATCAATCTCGGTCCTGCGAACGCGCGTGGAGCGAAACAGGTGGCGAATGGCTCACGCCTGTGAAACTTGACAGACACCTCTCGGACCACAGGCTCTGTCAGGGTGGTGGTGGGGTTTGTGGGTGTGTGGGTTGAGGGTTGGGGTCTGGAGCGTTGGTGGTGGGATGGGATTGGAGTTGTTGGCACGCCCATACAGTACCTTATAGCCAGGCCCCAGCTGGTGGATGGCGAAGATCTGCGCCGGGTTGAGCGCCTCGCTGAACACGTACACGGCCCCCAGTTGGCCGCAGAAAACCCGGTTAGCGTCGGCCGTCTCCGATGATCCCAGAAAGCATTTGTCATAGCTCTGCAGCACACGCACACAGAGGGAAGGAAATAAGAGGAAAAACACTATTTATTCACTGTGCTATAATAAGCCTGTTCAAAACACCGTTCAGTGAATGAAACATTAATGAATCATTGAATTTCAATAGTGTGCACAGCATATGACCGTTTTGTGGCAGAGTACAGACTGCCTTTGCTTTGAGTCTCCAGTTGGTCACCGTCACAATCTGTATTTACATCACAGTCTGTCCATGTTCAGATTCAAGTTTTTTAGTGGTCATTTCAAGGTTTGAGATTTGCATATGAAGAAGGAAACAACTGTGATTCTAGTTCACAGTAGCTTTGTGGCACCGAACTCTCCTTATTTAACAAAGCCAAGGTAAAAAACAGATTTCCATTCTGCCATCTTCATTGCTACATAACTGTCTAACTACTCCAACTACATGGCAAACACTTTAAATTAACACAACTAATAATACAATACAGTTAAGAACAAAATGATTCATACCCCTGGCAAATATTGATTTAATGTTGATTTTCTCTTGACCAATAAGTTTGTTCTGACTGAAAATGATACTGCCACTTGCCAAAAGGTTGCAAGACAAAGTGGTAGAAACATGGAATCAGAAAAAGAAACATTTTCATCTTTATTTACATTTTTATGAAAAATGGCGTGTCCAAAATTTTTCATACCCTTTTTAAACGATCAATGGAAACATCTTTATTTGCCATCACAGCTCTCAAAATGTTTTTTAGAATACCTATCAAGCCTCTCCATGTCTCAACAATGATTATAGACCGCACCTTTTTAGCAACAATCCAGGTTTTGAGGCAGGAACGATTATTTGCCATCACTCTGGCCTTGTGCTCACTTTTTTATGGATTGATGTCTGGACTCTGGCTGGGCCACTCTAAAATGTTGTATATGTAATTGAGGATGATGGCAAAAATGAAAAGGCATTTCTACTAATCGATATGGCTGTATGTGCAAAAGACAAAAAGGACAATATAAAAAAACTGATACTTTCCATAAACTTAACAAACATTGTTTACTTAAATAAATGGTGTGTCTTACAAATGTGTTATTTCATGTGTAAGTATGGAATAGACGATGTTTGTTGTTTGTAAACACACACCTTGTGAGGTGTTCACAGCAGTAGAGAATACTTTGAGTAAAAAAAAAAAAGTGTTGTGGCACACTCAGAACTAATATGCTTTAAATTCTGTTCGACCAACGCAGCATTACGCCTTCATCAGGGTCATTTTCAAACACAAGTCATGATGAAGGCGTAATGCCGAAACATTGGTCGAATAAATTTTGCAGCATATTACTTGACTCTAATTATGGCATAGAACAAACAAAACAACAAACAAATGTTTAATGCAGGAAACGTCTTTATTTCAGACTATTCAGAGGATTTCATGATTGAAGACATAAAGGAAGAAACTAGCAGGTTTTCTGGCAGGTCTGATATTGCCAACGTCTATCCCTGAAAATATACAAAAAACATACCCAAAATAAGGTCACTACATTCACATTGTTCTAGTTGATGCATCTATGGAAATGTAGCCTATTGAATAGCATATTTGCTTGAATGATCATTATGTCATCATGCCATTTTTGAACTAAAACAATTGATGTACTGTACTCACTCATGCTTGTTTTCATGGTAGCTTTTTGCTCCAGTCAAGTAATAACCTACACCAGCATACCAGTTGAGTAGCCCATCAAAGTGGTTCAGATAACCACTCCACTGGCAATTACCAGTGCAGAAGTTACTTCCCGTACAACAAGTCAAGGTCCATCTGTCAGATTAAACACAGCAAAGAAGAATTTAACACAGATACAAATCCCACAATCTATCCTCTGCATTTACACCAATTACTTAAATCTACACAAGTAGTTTTGAATTACTTGCTACTTCATTTCACTTTATAGTTAAAGTAACTTACAATATCTAGGCATAGATAATCAGAAATATCAATCATTGTTGGTCAGTGTCTAATCTGTTTCACAGAGGTAAAAAGGATTCATTCAGAGATCTTTTGGTCCAAAATGTGTTAAATTTTAAGTTTATATTTGCTTTTAAAGTACCTTCTGTCCTCATGGTGATTGTCATGAACACTGGACATCCCTGTAACCACGTAGTTAGTTGGGCACTCAAACATTAAAGGGCCATCCCAGTTATTCACATATCCAGACTCAAAGCAATGTGCTCTCTGTGTAAAAGTGTCTCTGCAGTTAAAATCCCATCTCCGGTCCTCATGCTTATTGTGATGCTCACTAAAAAGAGATCAGATAAAGAACTGGTCAGACCAGAACAGACATACACTTCAATGCACACAACCATTTAGGATTCATTTCATTTGTTTCATTCATTTATTCATTTCATCAACTACATTACACAATCTTTTATCTCACCTCAAACTTTTTTATAAATATCTATTTTCCATTTGAATTCTACCACTTTTAAACGAACATCCGATTGTGCCATCCTCAGCTGTTACGTGGGAGGCTGTTCCAAATGTGAGGTATATAGACTGTAGACACTGAAACCTTCACCAGCAGAATACAAAACACATTCTACGCAATATTTTGAGCATACTTTGTTTAGGCAAAGATAAACATAATTTGTGTACAGGTCGTGATAGTGGAAACAAAATGTAGTACCTCATGATGCCACATGTCATAATCATTCACATAGCGCAAATCTGTGTTTGAAATAATGAATTGATAAATATTTATAAACTGAATACTGCAATTTATTTGAGGTATAAAACACTGGATTATTCTTACCTCTAGCCTCAACCAGGAGAGATGCCAGGAACAGGAAGAAAAGATGAACCGTCTTCATGGCTGCACAGGGATCGTTGCTGTGAATCAGCAGCTCCTTCACAAGCCTTTTATAAGCCTGCCTTTATACATTGCACTATCATGTGAAGCTTTGCAGGTGTTTATCTGAGTCAGTATTTACTTTGGATGAGTATGCCTGTAATCTAGATAGATAGATAGATAGATATATAGATACTTTATTGATCCCCAGGGGAAATTCAAGGTCTCAGTAGCATACAGACATCACACACACATTCACTAACAGCAGAAAAAAATAATTAAAAGTATTTAATATAAAAAACACAACAAAGCAATAAGGACAGTAGAATATAAAGAATATACTAAATATACTAAAATACAAATTATACTAAATAACACTTAATCTAAATCAATTCTAAAAACAGTATCCACATAGTGGGTGATTAATCAAGAGGCGCTTGCAATGACTGAGGCAGGGACTGAGCCTGTGATTCTCTGTGCATTGTAAGGTAAGGTGCTCTGTGTGAATGAGTGTCATAGTGATGATGGTGCAAATGAGTAAGTCCAACAGTGCAAGAATAAAGTCTAGAGACCAGCATAAAATAAATATGGACATATAAGAGAGTAGACAAGGTAATATAAAAAAACTATAGAAAAAACTAATATATATATATATATATATATATATATATATATATATATATATATATATATATATATATAACTATATTAAGAAAAGGTATAAGTGTGGCCACAATTCGGCTGTGGCATGGAGGGAGGGGTTATGCATATGTGCTAATATCTATAATCTAGGTTTTATCACAGCCACCTTCAAACCCTGTTCTCTATAGTTGTGTGAGTCAACTTTTTATGGTCATCAAGCCAAACAAATTATGGTCCAGTTTTATGGTCTGATCTTCATCTTGAAATTATGGATCTAATGTGCCCACATTGGTCTGATGATAAACCTTTGAAAATAAACACATACATAAATGTATTTTGAAATTAAAATCATTAAAATTATGAAGTGACCAAGTTTCATACATATCCAACTACCCTGGGTTCTGTCATCCATTACCATATTTTAGTTTTAGAATCTAATAAATATATTTGAGATGATTATCTTAGCATTTAACATTTTACTATAGGGACTATTATATGGTGGTAGTGTAGTGGTTAAGGAGCTGGGCTAGCATGCAGTAGCCAGCAGAGTTGTGGGTTTGATTCCCGGCTGTCACCGTTGTGCCCTTGAGCGAGACAGTTTACCATAAGTTGACAAACTCTGTACATTTTGAAGGAAACTGCCGAAATGTAGCACGACGGAGACTTGAATGAACACAAAAAGTGTGTTTTTGAAGCTATGTATTACTTTTGTAATGCATTAAGAGGGGAAAACTGCCGTTATGGATGTGACGTGTCAACCAGTCCTCCACGGAACATATACTTAAGTAATGAATTTTGATATGAAACAATTGAATTGTAACACAAACACACAAACACACACACACACACACACACACACAGAGAGACACACACTCTCTTATACACAAAAGCAAACTCACACATGGACACACTCAATTACATGCACATGAGTTGCAAGAGTAGGAGATGGAGACAAATTGACAAGTGTAATTTATTTATTGTGGACAGAATGTGCAGGACTGAGCAGCGGTCATATTTTCTACCACTATGTGGTACATCTAGTTTATTGCTGCTGTTACTCATGTTACTCTGTGGGTATTAGCTACAGAGGATCTGACACTTCAAATGCTGGTACATCATGTTGTAAACCTTTGTAAAAAGTAGAGCATCATATTTCAAATTAAACTGTGTTAAACAGACGCTAACTGCAGGCTGAACACATGAGCAACAGATGGAGGTTGCTATGTTAAGTCAGCCATCCTCACCAGCTAACACAATAATCCAGTTACAACAAGAGCATGACAATTACGGGAAGATTCGTTATTAGGTTACTCGAAAATAGACTATGTCAATCACTGGAGGTATTTCAAAATCATGTTTTGTTTTGCTAACGCTTCCTGTGGTGTTGTATCAGCCTAATAATCTCAGTAAATGTCAGTTGTAAACACTAAGGTGAAATGTGTTGAAACTGGCATGACCACCAGAACAGACGTTTCTCGACTATAAACGCCATGGTACTTGCTGACTTCTAAACAAGAGCCTTACAAATTTAATTTAATTTGTTGGAACCTTGAGTCCATTTATTCCTTTTTTAAATATTGCCATGTGAAAAATGTTGTGTCTGTATGGTTGCACACCATATTTATGGTGTAAAAAGAGTAAAAGATCAGTTACAAACAATAAAATATAGACCTAAATGAACATTTTAACAGCAGTTCTATTTGTGTGTGCACAACTTTTTTCTCCATGGTAAGGATGACCTTTGCATGGAATTGCCCTAAGGTAAGATGTCTGTAGTAAAATGTTATTTTCTATGTCAAGACCAACATCTTACAATCTGTCAAACTAGCTATGAGGACAGTGTTTGTACTGTAGCCTACTTACCTACTTACTAATAAAACAAATAATATATTTTATTTAGTTATTTTATTAAATACCATAAAACTCCAAATAATAGCCCGGGCTTTTATTTTCCCAAATCGCCAAACTGCACTGGCTAGTATTAGAGACAGGCGTCTATATGAGACAGGCCTTTAATTCCCTTTACACAAAACTTTTCCTCTGCAAAGATGGAAAATATTATTGAATTCATTATTTCAAACACACTGAATGTCTACCTATATGACTAGGCTATCTGATGACAATTACGGATCATCATTCATTTAGTTTTGAGATGTTGTTCATTGAGTGAGATACAGTAAGATCCAAATAGCAGGGATAGCCAGAACAGATGAAACACGTTTTAATTACGTAATTTACAAAGAGATCGCATCACACTGAAAGCTCATATTTTGTCACTAGCAAATAGCCTATATCGGTCCTTTGTCAAATACAGTTGCATTATCAGCCCTGACCAAAACCGCTCAGGAATTATTTATGCAAAAGTGGAACGCGTGCTTAATGTTTAACTCTCCCTCCTTTTCGGCACGAATGAAACAGCATGAGAGAGCATGAACCATATTGTTTCTCCCGTTTTGTATTTGCCAAATTTGACAACAGTCTACATTTCAATCATAGCCTACTTCCAGGCGCTCGGGAACATATTTTTGACCAGGGGTGCTGAATAACAAAATAATCATGGATGTCCGACGATTTCTCCCCCAGCATATGATTCGAATTTAGACAGCTAAATACATGGGCGGATTATGAACTTTCGGGCCCCCCACTTATTGTCGTATATGTGGGAGGGGGGGTTTGGGGGTCCTCCCCCAGAAATTTTTTAATTTGTTTGATGTGATTTCCTGTATTCTGGTGCATTTTGGGGATGGCCAATACTAAATTCAATCAGATTCATATAGCCTACATCCTAAATTGTGGATATTGAGGTAGGCCCGTGCGGTAATCCATCCCTGGCTAAATACGCCATTTCAGCGCCGTGTATGAGTAGGTCTAAGAGTGAGAAGTTTTATAATGCCCTGGGCAGCCACATTCCACTGCAACTATGCACATCACTTGCCACTCCGACTCATCAATAAAAACTGTGCGCGCACACACCAGTCCCATAGAAGCGCACTTGACTTTACATCATTAACCTATTTCAGTATATAGCCAGAGAATGTCCGTAGACGGGCTCTGATATAGCCTAGTCTAAGGTAAATTACTTTTCTGACTTCTTTCTCTGTATCGCCATGGCATTTAGAATAAAGAATAACGTTCGCGAACCGTTCTGGTTTTGTTGCCAGCATGAAAACACACTTACCATCGGCCTATCCGCAAATTTTAAACACAAGGGATGAATTATGTAATTAAACGATGACAAAGTCGGACATATAGGCATAGTTCATATTGAAAAAAAAAGCTATACAATTTGAAACTCTAGCTTTTCACCGCAGTCTTTTAATGCCATAATCATAACGTGCGCAGTCTGCGCCATACTTAAGCCCAAATCACACCCAAGATTCGTGACGAGATGAGCAGCAACTTGCAACATTCTAAAACCTTGCAACTGTGACTAGACAAGGTGAATGCTTTGCGACGGCTTGCAACGACGTGCAACATCTAATTCCCACTGCTGTAACCTCCTTTCTGTAATGGTTTCGTGTCATTGCGAATCTTTAAACAGACGATCTAACGGGTTTTAGAAGATTAAATACAACCTAAAAACTACAAACTAAAAAACAGACCAGGCCTCTACTGGAGACCGGCCTTTAACCCAAACCTGTAGCCACGCCAGGCGTTTAAAAGAGACAGGCGTCTCTTAGGGACTCGGCGATTATTTGAAGTTTTACGGTAGTGTATTTACTTAATATTTCATTATTATTATTTTTTATATATAAACGAACATGATAGAGACATCAAGTACATCTCTGGAATTCAAAAGTATTACATATCCACAGCTGAGATGAATAAGTCCTGGGAATTGTAGTTGTGTGAAATCGAGAGAGCTCAATGCATGAAAAAAAGATAAGAAAGAACACACCATTCCAAACAAGATTATAAATGCTACAGTGTGGTCAAGGACAGAGCCCTGTGATTGAGACTGATGCAGGAAAGCCCAAACCTATTAACCCCTTCATGCTACTAGCTGACCAACATACACCTGTTCTGTCATTCAAAGGCCAAACCGCTTGGAAATAATATGCCTTTCTAGCTTCTAGCCACAGCATTTTTGTTGCAAACAAAATCAACCTAAGCGTGCTCAGATGACAGACGAGGCACTGTTGCTCATCTGTCCATCATCGTACAAAGCCCAATTTCATTGGTCCAAACAGTTCTGGTTCGGGCATAGTTGCTCCGATTTTCCTAATTTCACAAGTCTTAACACAAGACTCACAACAACACAGAAAATTAGCAATGGAGTATTTTTTTTCCACCAAACCATTCTATGAGATGGGAAATATGTCACCTTTTTCAGCCCTTATGAGTTTGCAGGTATGATAGAGCTCATATAAAGCCCTAAGCAACGAGTCCCAAGCAATGACTACATTTCAGCATGAATATCCTATACGTTTTATTCAGTCATTCGAACATGATGCATGTTGGCTATATTCTGGTAGTCACACACAGGTTTTAGTAAAGCAAGTATTAGTGGAATCGTGCAAGCAGATTCCTTCAGATGTGCTGATTATTCAAAATATTGACACGCTGTTTGATGTTGCGCTGCTGGCTCTTAAAGGGAATGACAGATCCTCATTGGTTTAATGGATGTTACGCCCAAAACACACCTATGACTGATTAAGAAACAGAAGAACAATCCTTTTGAACAATGCGCCCGGCGTCTGATCACAAAATGACTTATGACGAATGTGGACTGGACACTTTGCATCTCTGACCAGGCTTTTCAGATTGCTAAAATAGGGCCCTGAAAAATGTGCGCTCATACTCACATCGTTAGTGTTGACATGCCAGGCCATGTCACCGTAGGAAACGAGCTGGCCATTGACGTAGCAGCGGATCTCGCTGTTCCTCCAGCGGTTGTAGATGTGGACGATGCTGATCATGTACCACTGCAGAACAAGAAACACAGAAAAAGGAAACACAACTGATTATTCACACCGGTATACTCTAGTATACATTTTTTTATATATTATTATGTATATACTGTCTGTGTATGATTGTATGGAGCTATACAATCATACACAGCTTATGAAGTAGCCTCACAGAGATAAAAAAAAACCCAGTACATACAATAGACAACAGGAAATTACATACTGTATGCACTGATTTACATTAGCTTTAGAATAAACACAGAGTGTGGAAGTGATGCATAACAGCATAATGGCTGTTAAGCACCAGTCAACATTAACAGTCAGGACCACAAGCCACAGCAGACTCATTCATTCATTCTTACAGGCAGGCAGGGCCAGAGTGACTCAGCGGAGAGCAGTGGGAGGCCCATGGATTCCATTAAGAATAAATGATGAGCCTTGTCATAAGACGTGGTTAATATTGCATGTGCACCATCACGGGCTAGCCTCGTCGCTAAATCTTGGCTCAGGGACACAAAGCAACCTGTCTCGACTCGCCAGGCTAACATAACATGGCAGTGGCCAAATTAAATGCATCCCAGTTCAATCATTCCTTCAGGTTCAGCGGTTGAAGTACTGTATGTGCAGTGGACCACAACTTAGGAAGCTAAAGATGGGTTCAAAACGTTTGTTCTGCTGGTGTTCTATATGGTAATACCATGTCATTAGAGGGGACTGCGTTGTGCAATATAGGCGTAAAAAAAACAAATAAAATGTGATAATTTATGCTAAATGGCTAGAGACTAGGCGGAGGATCTTTCAGCAGTGACCTTGCTTTTGTCTTTGTGCTGCATTAAATCTTGATGATGCAAAATAATGTAAAAAGTCAAGTTATGTTTCCCAAATATAAGATTAGTATGATCTGAAGGATTTTAACCAGTGCTGCATGTTTAACCAGTAGTTTGCTCATAAATGTTTTTGTGCAATACAAAATAGTGGAATGAGACATTCTGAGGCATGAGCATGTTCTCACAGCACGCCCACAGACTGGAGTCTGATGAGTTCAAATGTGCTTTGAGTTTTCAATTATAAATCAGAGTAGAGGGACGAGGCGGAGAGAGCACAATCTACATCAAATATCAGGCAGATAGAGAGACCAGGGGTGTGTGTGTGTGTGTGTATGTACAGTGTATATGTGAGAGTGTGTAGTGTGTGTGTGTGTGTGAGTGAGGGAGAGAGAGAGACTGAGGGAGTGAGAGGAGAGAAGGAGAGAGAGAAGGAGAGAGAAAACGAAGAAAAAAAAGTGAGAGAAAATACTAACGTGGGAGACAACCCTTTCAAATCACTGGTAAATAAATGTGAAAACTGAGGTGGAAAATCTGACAAGGCAACTCATATGTGCATGTGAAACACTGTCAAGATACTCCTTTCTCTTTCTCTCTCACTCTGTGTGTGTGTGTGTGTGTGTGTGTGTGTGTGTGTGTGCAAGCAAGCATGCGCAAGTGTGTATGCACAATCACACTTGTGCACAATGACTAATGAGTAAGCACTAGTGAATGATGCTTTAAGGCTAATCACCTCCACACATCAATGAAAAGTTAGCAGAAGTAAAAAAACAAAACATTTTCTGTCTTTTTTGATTGTTGATGTTATTGTAGCCCCAGCTCTCAAGGGGGTGATGTAATAGATATTTCAAAAACAATACAAAACAATCAAATACAAAACAATATTTACAATATTAAATGATAGATAATTATTTAGAAAAAAAGAACAAATCATTCAGGACGTCTTATCTAGCTAGACCAGAATGCCTCACACATTAGTATGTGTCTCTCTTTCCCCATCATTCTTCCACTACACAAATGTATTTTTGTTATTACTTGTCTCCTTCAACCAGAGCAGAACTCTTAACTGCAGGCGCAGCCTAGACTCTACAGGTCCATATGAGAATGTGGGGCCCTACACGTCACACCAGAACGCTGCGTCATCCGCCGCATTCCCCTCCACTTCTTGGAACAGGGTGTAGAGAGGGGGAGAGAGAGAGAGAGAGAGAGAGAGAGGGATAGAGAGAGAGAGAGCCAGAGGGGGAGAGTGAAAGAGAGGGATAGAGAGAGAGAGGGAAAGCATGAAAGGGAAATACTTTTGATGTTCATAACCCCTTTATTGAACCATCAGATGGACTATGGATGAAGGACACTTAAAAAGGCCAGAATTATGTAGAAATACCCAATAAGCAGCCCGATGAGAGAGAGAAAGAGCAAGAGAGTGAGAGAGAGAGGAAAGAAGGGAGAGATAGAGAGAGAGAGGAAAGAAGAGAGAAAGAGCAGAAGAGAAGGGAAAGACGTAAGAAAAAGTGAAACTGTTTCTGCTGGACACTAATTGCTGAAGCACTGGAGTTCACTCTGAAGCAAGGCACACATTCCAGCTCCAGCCTGGCAGGGGGGGGGGTGTGTGGGTGTGTGTGTGTGTGTGTGTGTGTGTGTGTGTGTGTGTGTGTGTGTGTGTGTGTGTGTGTGTGTGTGTGTGTGTGTGTGTGTGTGGGAGTTGGAGGGGGGCACACGAAAGGATAAGAGAAGGAGGCAATAGCGGGGGGTGCTGCCAGAAGGCCCGAGGCACGGGGGGCACAGTGGACATTAATTGGCACCTCGAAATTCCAGAACGCCTAACTCCTATCCCTCTCCCCTCCCCTCTCTCCACACACACACACACACACACACACACACACACACACACACACACACACACACACACACACACACACACACTCTACAGCAGATTCTCCCCTTGGTCTCTCAAATGTGGCTTATCTATTAAACCTATCCTATCTCCTTTTACTATGTCATTTCCTGTCATTTACAGCAGGGACAAGGGGATGCCTCATGTGAAGCCAGTGTGTGAGTCTGTGTGTTAGTGTGTGTGAGTCAGTGTGCGTGTGTGTGTGCGTGCGTGTGTGTGTGTGTGTGTGTGTGTGTGTGTGTGTGTGTGTGTGTGTGTGTGTGTGTGTGTGTGTGTGTGTGTGTGTGTGTGGCGCAGCAGTGGGCCCAGACACACGCAAGGCATTCAGATGAGGCCTGTCACCATGGCTCTCTGTCTCTCCCTTACTGCTTAATCCTGCCTCACAGCCTTTAGTCCTCTGCGTTCTTTCTGCTTCAAGGGCTAACAAGACAGGTGGATAGGTATGTGATGGATAACGCCCCTGATGGAGGGGAGGGGAGAGAAGGAGGGATAGAGAGGGGGAGGGAAGGGCATGGAGAAAGGGATAGATAAACAGAGAGAGAGAGAGAGAGAGAGAGAGAGAGAGAGGGAGGGAGAGAGAGGGCCTTTTAAAACTCCTCAAATTAAACAGCATTTGAAAAACCTTTGAAAACAACCAATCCACTTACTTGGCTAAAAATAAACCTCCCAAGGTCATTAATGAAAACGTATCCCCTCCTTTATACAGTAATTAAAAGAAATGACAGAGAGCAAAAGAAAAAAAGAAGGAAAGAAGAGAGAGAGAGAGTGAGTGAGAAAGCAAGAACGAAACAAGTGGAGATACAGTAAGAGACAGGCTAGTGTGTGGAGTGGGAGCCAGATGAGCAGGTGGCCATGGGATAGGCGCAGGGGATCTGCTAGAGAGGGCCAGCAGGCGGGAGAGTGGACGGTGGGGAGTGGGGGGAGAACGTGCGTGTCCAGCTGCTGCCCCCCACAGGCCACGCACTGAGGTGCTTGAGCGTGAAGCGTGCATGGCACCACAACCTGCCAGCCTGCCAGGGCAGCGGCCCTCCAGACCCCACGCACAAGACTATCACAGGCACACTCATTAGCAACGCTTCTCTAGCGCACTGCCAGATACCTGGACACTGGACAGGGTACTTTCTACCTTGTTCTAAGTGTCTTGTTACACCAAGGACGCTACTCACATCCTCTCTCACACAAGACATACTCACACATTCTCTCTCTTTTTTCTCTCTTTTTATCTCACACACAAAACATCTGAAGGACTTCCAAGGACAATTCAAGTATTTTGGCTGCTAGCTAACATAACATTCAGGAGATGACAAATATGCAGAAGCCAAGACTTAGACACATTCCAGCCTCACAACAGTCCTTTACCCTATTACAGTCAGATAGCTAGATAGTTAGTTAGTGAGTTAGTTAGTTAGTTAGCTAGTTAGTTAGCTAGTTAGTAAGTGAGACTGAAGCTCATTTTGACAAACAGTGGTAGCCTAAGGGCTGAGCTACACCAGGCACGTAACTGAAGCGTTCCGTTCGCGTTGCGTCTGCTGCAACAATTAGCTTCCATTATAATCAATGGAAGTAGCTACACCAGACGTGACAGTGGGGCGTACGTTCGAAAAAAATAGACCATTCATCTAAAATGGATTTTACGCGTTGCAAACGGAACGCTTCAGTTACGCGCCTGGTGTAGCTCATACCTAAGTCATGGAGAGTGTCCTGCTGGGGGTAGAACTTTATGGTCCACTCACCTTCCGGGGTTGGAAGTCATACTTGACACAGTGCTGGAAGCCTTTGCCCTTGGACTTCAGTGATGTCACAATCAAGCAGTTGCCCACAAAATGTGCCGAGTAGCCGATCCCTTTGCTCGTCCGGAAACTGAGGACAGAAGAAACAGAAGAACTTGAGGATGCGCTTTGCTCTCTGACATGATAGAACACCGGGTTCAACGTTCACAGAAAAGATTCCTCTCAGATTCTAGATGATTTATCAGAGGTCACTGGTTGACACAGCAAAATGGTAGCTCACTCCCACACAACACTCCTCCCAATATCCGCTTTTATCTCAGTTCAAGACCAACACACACAGGCCCACACTACTGAATGACTTAACCGTCAACTGTTTCAATTTAGGATTTTAAAAATGTCAGTCTCTATTAAACTCATATGAATAGCACTTTTCAGACGTGGGCAGCTTGGCGCGGTGTGAGTCACCACTGGCATGGCGTGGAATCCCCTGATTGCTCTGTGCCGCGGCTTTGTTGCTGGCACAGGAACAGACGTGGAGGGTCAGTATCGGCTTTGGCACGGCGGCTGGCAGGAATGGCTGGAGGCGAGTTGATAAGACAGGTTATTGGGGCCAAGCCCCCCACCAAAGCCGTGGCTCCCTTGCTTCATCTCTCTCTCCCTCTCTGTGTCTCTCCCTCTCTGTGTCTCTCCCTCTCTCTCTCTCTCACCATGGTGCCAGCAGGCGGCACGCTGCTAAGCTCACCAGTGGTGGTGGCGCAGGAAAAGCAGGATTAGGAGGCTGTTTTTTTTTTATTTTTTACTTGAGTTGTTTTTGCATGGTCAGTGTTTCTGAGCCGGGTGAAGTTGGAAGGTGTAGACACACACACACACACACACACACACACACAAAGGCCTTCGGCAGTGCTCATCTGCCACGGGCAGGCTAGTGCTGGCTGTGCGGACCTTACATCTCACTCTGGATCCTGTCCGACCGCTAGAGTGGATACGGTGCTGCAGGGCATAACATCTCATGGTTCTGTCTCAGAGAGTGTGGGTCTGGGCTTCAGAAGGACTATAAGAAGCTGGTTTCATTCACCTGTAAACTATTACTGGGAATAGCAATAGATGATATTGTTGTGATAACTTCGGAAGTGACCACACAAACTATGGAATGAGACCACTATGCAGGACTCCTAGGGGCTCTCATGCACAGAGCAAGAGGACTGCATCAACCACAGCTTCGGGTTGCACACTGACATTAAAATCACTGGACACAGCTCGTTTCCGTAACATTTTCTGGCTATTAAAACCCCACTAGAGTAACAACAGAAAAGAAACCCACACTGCTTCTCCGTTCCGCTCCTCTTCAGAAAACCCATGTACAGTCCAGGCGATCGGAGCGAGACGCATGATTACAGGAAAGGTCAGACCTAATGAGGCTTCACAGAGAAGCCTGACCAGGGGGGCTGCGCCACCGCCATCTCAACAGTCTGGTTTTTGAAAAACATCTGCTCGGCCGTTAATGATTTTGATGACATTTAAGTATTTACATGTTTATCTGGCCAGCAATCTGTTTCGACTCCTGCAGGAGCTAAGTGTTTTTGAAGATTAGCGACGCAGCTCCATCGAAAATGAAATTACTCAGCAGGACTCTATACCGCCTATGCCACCCCCCCCACACACACACACATACACACACACATACACACACACACACAAAAGTGTAGTGTCTAGATCTTGGGACAGTTAAGTTGTCAGACCTCCTTACACAGCACTCCTTATACTGCAGCACGCAATAACCACAAAGGTGATGGAAGGGGTAGGAGAGGGAGCTTCCCAAGTGTTTAGGTGAGCATTCATGTGTTGTTTTAGCCCACTGACGTGAAGCAAATACCCAGTGTGTCTGTGCGCCACACAATCATTAGCTCACCTGCAGGCTTTGTACTGTTTACGTTTAATACCATTTGCCCTCATCTGCTAACAAGCACTTCCTATGAAAACTTACTGTAATGCTTTAAAACTAGTGTCCATCTACTGTACAGTCATTCAACTCAAAAATGTCAGAAGGAGGAGTGCACTGCCAGAGATCTGAGATCTGGTGAGAATTTGGAGCTGCACGGACTGCTCCACCCACAAGACCCTGATTTTAGAAGGGTTCTGACACAAGAGATCTCTCCTGGGGA
Source organism: Alosa alosa (assembly GCF_017589495.1). NCBI lineage: Eukaryota > Metazoa > Chordata > Actinopteri > Clupeiformes > Clupeidae > Alosa > Alosa alosa. Next base: position 23,737,498 of record NC_063190.1, on the reverse strand, counting down.
AAGTCATGCACATCAGACATATCGGGCCGCCTCATTTCAGTTCCTACATATAGTCTTTCATTTCACTGTGGAAAGGCTTTCATTTATAAGGAAAGGGAAAAAACAAGTATATAATTGCCATGCAAAGCACAAATCACTAAAGATAGAGGTGCATGGCATATGACTGTTTTGTCAGTTAAGAGTTCTATGAAAAGCTGCGTGCTTCTATAAAGCTTCAGAAGTAACCACTTGAATCTTCTGTCAAAACACTGATGGTAGACATCTACCAACCATGGTAGGTGTCATAAACATTCTGATACATAACAGTGTTATGCATGTTCCATCTGTCATCGCCTTAAGAGCCTTCAGTACGTTCTTAATTTCAGAACCATGACAGCTTTTGCTAACAAACTGTCTAAACTTGGCACAAACTCTTAAGATCAATCATATGATGTCAATCATTTTTAATTTGGAGACTGCATGAGCAGGTGGCAACAAAGTTAGTGGAATATAAGCAGGTAAGTCATACCCTTATTGAATTCTAAAATGTTTTTTCTGTTTTTTTTTTAAATATATTTTGATCTTTTTACATTTATTCAGATAGTACAGTGAAGCGAGTGACAGCAAGCGGGTGGGAGGGAGAGGTGGGGTGGGATCGGGAAGTGACCGTGGGTCAGATTTGATTCCTGGTCCCCACTTGAACAGAAATGTGGTACGGGGGATTGCATCCACTAGCACCACAGCTCCTTCAGTCTTTGGTGATGACTAACTGCAAGGAGAGACTGCAGCAGAACGACGCGTCCAGAGTACAAACTAAACGACACGATTAGGACAAAATGAAAACCTGTACCTGACAGAGAAAACCTAAAGGGAAAAAAGACCCATTAATCAAATGCTTGTCTGACGTAGAATTCTGACTCCATGCAGTGAGTAGCTCCATTTAGGCTTGAGTGACCTCCCAAATGACCTAGCGGTTAACACCGTTTCTGAGACTGGACTGATGCAAGCTGGCGTTTGATGGAGGAGCAGTGAAAGGCAGTATACTGCAGGTGTAATTTGAGCTGAGAACTGAAGCAGGTGTAGTGACCTCTGAACAATGTTTGAGCTCTTTAAATGGAGAACTGATGAGATATCAGTTTTATCAGAAACAGTTTTTAAAGCTCAATAGAGCAGTAGACGGTATGGGTTAGGCTCCTGGTACAGTTTCCAAATAAACCGTCAGCGTAGACTATGGATTAGTTAAGCGGTTAATGAATTAAACGGCCTCGCTAACTGAGCACCAGTAATCTGCTCAGCTTTGTCGTCACGGTGGAGCCAAATCGGCATTAAACCAGGCCAGATCCTGGCTTGAAACGACACCCTTTCTCTGTTGTCTGAACTTTGTCAAAGCCGGGAGATGGGATTGGATCCTCACTTACCAGTAGAGGTACGGCTTGTCCTTGTCTACGTTGATGTTATTAAGTGGATCCATGCGGAACCAGGTGTTGAGAGTGAAGCCATTCTGATAAGGCCACTTAGCAATAGGGGGCAAGGCGATAGCCTGGGAGGAGAAGAAGAGGTTGATTTCAATCACTTTGTTTTCATAACTCATTTAGGAACAATAAAGCACGGGTCAAAAATGATGTGATAAGGATACGATTCAATTCAACCTTTGATCTCCCCATGTGAGCCTTCATTATTTTGTAGTACAAAAGAACACACCAACAGTTTGTCATGACAATATGAATAATTCAGAGACAAATTCATGCTCTGTTCACCATTTGGGCCACTGAATACACAGAATAATTACAGCAAGCAAGTTGCTCTGTAAATTAAATTAAAAAACAAAACAAAACAAAACAAAACAAAACAAAACAAAACAAAACAAAAATACATCTTGGCATCATCCTCATTCCCCAGTAAACTCTGGTGTATGTAGATGCGAGGGCCTGAGTAGGTTGTGGGAAAGGGAAGGGGACTGAGCTGCCCAGCCCAGTCCAGCCCAGCCCAGTTCAGGGCAGAGGAGAGAGGAGAGAGGAGTCGGGCCGGTGGGGCTTACCGCTGCGCTGCGTCCAGGGAAGTTGAAGAAGGTATCTGGGCCATGTCTCTGGGGCATCTGATTCAACACTGACAGCAGCTTGATGGCGTGCCTGGGCTGCAGTGGGGAAGATGGGGAGGGAGGGAGGGAGGGAGGGAGAGAGAGGGAGGGAGGGAGGGAGGGAGAGAGAGAGAGAGAGAGAGAGAGAGAGAGAGAGAGAGAGAGAGAGAGAGAGAGAGAGAGAGAGGGGAAGAAGGCGAGTTATATATGATGAGTGAAAAGGAAAACCATGGAGAGAATTTCGGTAACACTGTACTTGAACCCTCCTTCTCATAACAAACACAAGCTGCCAGGATCAAACACTCTACACTGTCATTATTTCACAGTAGTCAGCATCCCTTGAAATAAAAGAACTCAATAAGTCATGGCATCTAAGGATTTTAATGCTATGACAGCATTATTGCAATGACAGCTGTTATATCACAAAACACCATCATCATTGAGCACATGCAATCATGTATGACAAGGCGGTTGTCACACATGTAAAGATATAGTGCTTAAAGTTTATGTCAATCTTATGATAGAACAAAGAAATATACTAGTTAACATTTACAAATAAGGGCGAGTGTATTTAATGAAACTAAAGGGCTCTGCAGCTGTGCCAAGGAGGAGAACTACTAGATGACATTATCCCAACTGCTGCAACCACTGTGGATCAATGGCCTGTCCATATGCTGTGGCCACCCCCACCACCGGGGGGATTGATCACAAGGCAACCCCCAAACAGATCTGCCCCTGGGGAGGGCTCTTGCAGACAGGAGATCGTTGCCTGGGTGGGTCAGGCTTGGAGGTGAGCATTGACTGAAGCCATCAGCAGCTGTGCTTAACCCATATACAAACACACGCAAGGATACACACACACACACACACACACACACACACACACGCAGCAGCACACACACACAAAACATACACTATATGTGCTTACTCACCCACATTCCATTGTCTCCTCTAAGCATACTGAAGAGATACTTCAGCTCCTTTACAGTGATGCTGTAGCTGGCCAGCACACCCAGCATGTCCACTAATAAGTCTGAGAGAGAGGGATTGGAAGAGGGAGAAAGAAAGGTAGAAAGAAAGAAGAGGAGAAGAAAGGCAAAAAAAAAAAAAACACAATGACTCAGCAGAAAGTCAGCCCAAGGTCTGCCGATTCATGAGGAGACAAGCAAGCCCAGCAAGGGCAAAAACAAGCAAGAGAGAGAGAGAAAAGGGAGAGAGAGAGAGAGAGAGAGAGAGAGAGAGAGAGATCTGACACAGAGTGATCCCCAGACAATCACTCCTCCCTGCCGCTCCCTCTCTCTTTCTCCCCCTCTTTCCCTCCATCTCTGCGGCCCGGCGTAAGCAGACTCATCTGTCTCAGGAGAGGCTTCTCTCTGGCCAAATATGAACACTCATCAGTTACACACAACAACAGTTCAGAATTGATCTCTCTTCACAGAAAAACATGGAGGATAATGAGGGCGACACACAAACATGGTTGGCACTGAGGGAACGCAGAGATAGATAGAAACCAGGTAGCTACAAGGCAGTCAACTGCCACCTCTGTGCAAACAGTCAGATGAAACATTAACATTATGAAAGAGAAAAGACAGACGCCCAAGCTGATCTGAATGGCAGGCACTGGTTTAAAAGGACAAAGGCCTTTTCTTTGTGATCCTACTACTAGCTAGTAAGATTCAATTATAAAGAGGCTTTTAGGAGGGCACTATCAGAAATACCATACTCTAGCCCTTTAAAACACATAAATCATCCTTTAAAACAGATGAAAGCCAAAGACATATGAGGACTAATAGGCAGATTAACGCTGTAACAAGGACTCCTAAGTAGATCTGACAAAAGGACACAGAGGCGAGCCTTTTAGGAAATATGCTCGCCAGGACAATTTTGCACATTAGCAACGCATTAAATGAATTGTACAGTTCAGTGCACCTAATTACGGAGACATATTGACCATTAACACAGCATGCTGAACTCAAAGAAATTGAAAGCCAGTCTGCCTGACCTTGTGAGACCATAGCAAGTTCAGTTAGCAAGCTAAATGTTTGAAATAAATTGAGTTGTATATAAAAACTAAAGATAAGATCTTGATGTTTTGTGTCTTTATTTCCCCAGTATGTACTATGGAGTTTGTTTCTATAAAGTTAAAAGGTGCAGTCAGCGATCGTATGGAAGTTAATCCCTACAACAGCAATCATCTTCTCATGACCCACTAGCTGCCCATTCCGTCAGTGCACTGTAAATAAACCTAGTCTCTTCAGGCAGGCCAGGCTCCGAAAACTAGAAGCAAATAAAGTGTGGGCAGCCTGTCCCCCAAACAAAAACAAAACTCTGTGTGGAGCAAACATTCTGTTTAAAGCAGACATTGAATTATATAGAAATACGCTAGAGGAACATAAATTATTATTTCTTATAATGGGTAGATAGTTTGGCTTCTTACTACAGATTGAAAATGGTGAATTATAAATTGCACTAGAGACATCAGTCATCAAATCTTATAGGCAATGGTGTGTATGCAGCTGTGTCTCATTCTGTGTATGCCTACCTGTCTGTCTCTCTTTCTCTCTCTCTCTCACGCACACGCACACAGACAGACACACACACACAAAGACACAGACACAGACACACAGACACACACACACACACACACACACAGGGCCTTCCAGCCTCACCTGCGATCATGTCGTCGACAGAGCTCATCTTGTTGAGCACCTGCTGGATGAGGCCCACCTCGGTGCTGGTCTGCAGGTTGCGCACGCTCTTGCGCAGGATGGCGGTGAACATGCTCCAGATCTCGGCCTGGCACGTCACCTCGCAGTGCTCCAGCAGCTCCACCATGCAGCCGATGCTCTCCGCGTCCTGGATGATGAAGTTCATCTCCAGGTCAAACTCGCCACCCACCAGCTGCAGCGGAGAGAGAGAGAGAGAGAGAGAGAGAGAGAGAGAGAGAGAGAGAGAGAGGAAGGAGAGAGAAAAGAGAGGGAAATGAAGGGATTGAAGGAGGGATGGGAGGGAGATGAGGATGGAGGGAGAGATAGAAAGGGAGTAATACAGATGAAAGAGAGAGGGGAGATATGAGAGAGAGGGAGGAATTATGCATGGAGGGGAAAAGAAGGAAATAAAAAATGGGAAAAAGGAAAGAGTTTAGTGACTGGTTCATTGTAAGAATTTCGTTGCCATATTAACTGATTTCAAGATTAGCTAGCTGATCTCTATTCAACATATTCTTCATCAGTCATGTGGAAAACAGTTGGCTCTATCACTGTTGAAGAAATAAAGATAAAAAACACATTGAAACACCACACAGATCTGAACAGCCATCAATGTCTAGATCCTTGCATCTCAGCGGGCATAAAATTGGCCACCTCTGATGCAAACGAGGCCCCAGGCTACAGGCTGTTTTAAAGAGGATTTCACTCGACAGCAAATCATATAGCTGAGACGAATAACACAAGCCAACCATGACAGCCTCATACGCAAACACACCTTGGTGCTTGACACCTCCCTAGCACGCCTGTCAATCTCACACGCAAGATTTCCCCCGCATCACTTTGCACCTACAATGAGCACACACACACACACACACATGGCACACACACACACACACACACACACACACACACACACATGCATGACACGCAGGGCGCACATGCATGCACAGCACACACATACATGCACACACAAACACACATAATACATGATAAGCGCCACAAAAATGCATTGCCTGACCTCTGCATTCAATCAAGTGATCTGCCTATCCAAGCCCAATTCAAACTGACACAACAAGTACCATCAATCACAGACAGTCAGCTAGTCCACACTAATCAAACAAAACCCAACTATCATTGGTCGGAAATTGATGGAGTTCGTTTGGCTGGTGTGGACCGGTCTCTCTAGTAAACACACGTTTAGAACCAAAAAAAAAAAAAACCGTGATGGGCCTGGAGGGAAGATGACTGCAGGACCCGAGGTCGTCCGTGGCATTTGCCTATCACTTCCTCATCTGCCTAATGAAACTTTATCCGTGCAGAGCTATGGAGGCTGAGTATGTCCAATCCAATAGATCCCACATGCTAGGCTGCCTGCAGTGGCCATTAAGAAGTGGAAGATTAATTATCTGAGCTTGAGCCATCAATAGTCTCAGAGATTGCTAAAATTGTTACATTTAAAATTGAACTCTGTGGCTGGTGCATATTCAACCATGAAAGAAGACACACTTGAACTGAGAAACAAATATAGTGCAGGAGTAAAGAATGCCTCTGTGTTTAAGACACTGTGTGCTTTTTATTTTCTATGTGACGGTGTATGCGTGTTTGCTCTGGAATAAGTGTAAGCCCAGATACCTACGTGCGTGTGTGTGTCTGTGTGTGTGTGTGTGTATCTGTGCGTCTCCTTCAAGCACCTAAGCATCAAGCACTCCTCTGGTCATTTATTCTGCCTGAGCCTCCCGCGTCCTGATAATCAGTCCAGGCTTCAGTCCTCCCATTAATGAATTCCCTCACAAATGAGGCGGCGAGACAAAAGCGCTAGCTCGCCATAAACGGAGGAGATGAATCACGCCCCTCTGAATAAGCAGAGCTCCTGGAGCCAGGCCAAATGAGACAGATCACAAGTGCTCTTTACAACACATTATCATTCACTGGGCAAGATGGACGTCACCATGCATCCGCAAGCTGATCGATCACATTAGATACAGTTGAGGAATTTTTGATTAATGGGAATGTGATTTCATATGTAAGGTGTAGGACTCTAAGTATGGTATAGGATACTAAGCTACGGTAGGACAACACATTCAGTGGTTCCATCTAATAGGCTACCTTCCTAAAGTGTGAAGCTTATCCTGATAATGTGGTATTGTTTGAAACTACCTGTAATTTCCCAACTATTAACTGAGGTTTATACATTGATTTTGCAAAATTTCTTAATACACGGGGGTAGTTAATATAGTATTAATATTTTTTTTTTTAACTTGCATAAAACACTGTCCTGCAGTTTATACACAATGCGGCTAATACATAGGAAATTACTGTAGAGCTTATCCTGATAATGTGGTGCTGTTTGAAACATGATATGCTCATGGAGCAAGACAGACGGCAGGGCATTATCACTCCAAGCCTGCATAAGATTATTGATCTACAAGGTACAGAATCCATTAGCGTAAATTAGGCCAAACAATTACAGATCTGTCCACGCAAGAAAGGAAAGAATTCATTCATCAAACATTGACTTTTCACCTCTACTTTGACAATTCCGACAGGGGAGCGGTCTCCTTAAACCACGAAATACAGAGCCATACTTTTTGTTGAGAAGAGAAATGGAAGATGATTAAAAAAAAATCAGTTTCACTGCTTACTGATCAGCTATGGAACAACTCACCATCCAAATTCATGAAGGGAGTTGAAAGCATTGACATAAAAAAAATGGCGAGTTGCTAGGCAACAATCACAGAAAAAAAAAAAAAAAAAAAAAAAAAAAACGTACACAACCACCTACACGTCGTGCTCTGCCGTCAGGCTCCAGATGTGGAAACTGTGACCTGTTATTAAGGACCGGGGGGCTTTCTGTGCATCTAAAGCAACAGTTAACAAGAAGACGAAGCGTGTTAATCTTCTGGAGGGTTTCACCATGTGACAAGAAAGAATGACGCAAAAAGAGCGCAACTCTGCCACATCTCAATAGGGGATCGAGGGGGGATACAGATGCTCTGTACAGGCAGACACACACAATAACGCACTGCTGTGCGACCACACAAACCTCTCAAGGTTGACCTCAGTGGGGTATAGATCTTTTGTCCAAACAAGCACTTTTCTAGTGGTAGAGAATCCGTTATGAATGGAAGCAAGAAATAAATGCATAAAGGAACAGTATAACTACAATGATGGAGCTCTTCAGTGAAGAATACACCTTTCTGAGAATCCATCCTGAGAATGTTGCTATAGTAAGCATCAAAACAGATTTAAATCCAGATCAATGTAAACAATTGGCCAGTCTCCAACTTCTATGTGGACTGACTGACCCGTCCTCCATCAAACACACACCCCCTCCTGTGGGTGACCTTTCCCTGGTTCTGTCGGCTTTCAACTCAAGGGCTAGAGCCGGCAGGGAGTCTAGGGGTGTCCACAGGAGGACGTTCCTGGAGGAGAGGGCCTTTGGGCTGCTCCTGACCTTGGCATGGCTCGCTCAAAGTCCAGCCAGGCCACCACTGCCCCAGGAAACTCTCCCAATCATGGAGGTGCCCTTCACCTTCTCCGAGGTCCATCTCTCTCTCTGGTCAACTCACCTCAATCAACAACCTGCCCTGCAACGAATCAACCGAGTCACCAGGGACACTGGGAAAGGCTACTGTATAGTCCTTAAGATCCAGTAGGTGCGGATGAGAGAAGGGTATTGATCCCTCCATTGGCTGATTACACTACATCACTGATGTGCACTCTTCCACTCTTTCAAGCATCATTGTGCCCAAGTGTCCTTGTTTTCGCATAAAAAGTCACCTGACACACAGAGACAGTTCTGAATTTTCTAAACTTGACCCTTAATGAATCTAATTTGTCCCTTAAATTCATTTCAGTGTGGTTAAAAAAAAAAAACACAGACCACATGGAGGCTTTGATGTGCCTTGATCGCATATCATTATCTGATTAAACTCAGGATGGCGATTGGACGCCCTTCATAGAGGGGAGGATCAGGATTGCAGAGTGTGTCTGTGTGTCTCGCTGAGGACACTCTGTCCCTTTGTTCTCTGCCAAGGGGTTCGGCAGCCGCACTGAAGCCAAGCAGATGTGACTGGCTGCGCCAACAAAATGGCACCGGACTAAAGAAGTGTGGACACTGGGAAGACGGACAAGAGATTGGAGCGGACACAGGTTCAGCGAATGTGTGCATGCAGCCGGTGCTTATCCTCGAAAATCCCCGGCGTTCTGTTTTCCAGTTGTTGGTCAATGAATTGGCCGTTGTGGCTGGCTGTTGGTGGGGAAATGGTGCGTTTCCACCGTGTAGGAACAGACTGTAATTATGAAACGTGGGCGCGAGCGCAGGTGACCCAGTAATAGAGCTTTTTAATCGTGATCCACTCCTCCAGTCCCCCACATGTTCTGAACACATCAAGTTCATTTTTTCATTTTCACAGACTTCCCTTCCTGCAAAAACCAAACAAACAAAATAAAAACAAAAAAACAAACAGACGAGACAATCTTTCTCCCATTACCTGGATTTCCTATTCAGGCTAAACAAATAGCTTTTTTTGTGTGCACACTTGTCTTTAAGACTAGCAAAAGACAAAAAAAAACCGTACAAAATGGAGGCAGATTCTGCATTATTCACAAAGTGTTATTTGTTGTGTAAACTCATTCAAGCTGGTGAAACACTCGCACCGGGCCAGCAGGGGCCCGCCTGAATGGGTCACCCTCTGCCCTCTCCACTGCCCCTCGTGATCCTCTTTCTCCTTCTCCCTCTCGAAGTCAAAAGGGCAACCAGTGACAAAAGGCTCACTAAGCACGATCACAAGCCCACATCACAAACCCTATCAATTCTGGACCAGCGTGCTTCAAAAGGACCCTCGCGCCACACTGCCCACTGATCCCATGAGACTTGGCACACTCCGGCCGGCACGCGCGCGGGCGGACATGCCCAGCGCTGGCACCAGTGAGCCAGACACATGATCTTCCACCCGAACGCATGTACACAAACACAAAGTGCTGATTTTAATTGAGTAAATATGCATATATTTTTTCCATGCCTAAATATGTGTATAAATGCATACAATTATAAGCGTATAAATGCACACAATTATACCATATACAACATCAATGTGCTTAACAAAACAGAAACAAACACAAGTAAATAAACAGACATGGAGGAGACACAAGAGCCACTACATTACACTGACAACACATTCACATCAGCCCCATAGCCTATTCCTGTGGGCTCCACCAGCTTTTGGAGACCGCAATAGGCCCACTCCCAGAGACCCATCTGGCACCTAATAATGCACTCTCTCTCCGTCTCTCGGAACTTCATGGTTCTGCCCAGAGCATGACCAGTGCCAAGTGGGCCGGCAGCTGGCACCGCACTCAGTCCCTTGGCACGGGCGCGGAGCCCACTGCGGTCCTCCCACAGAGACGTGCCGAGACAAGGACGCGGTCTCCGTGACCTTTCGAATAAACTGGCACTTAGTCCTGCAGGAGTAGGAGTCCTCAGCAGCCTCCCCTTTACAGTGAATGGATGTGGTCGTGATGGTCAAGGGAGAGAAATTAGGGAGGTCCACTGTGAACGGCAACTAGATGGAGAGCTTACTGGAGTCTTCAGAAAGGCAATATGGTGGTCTGACTGACCGATCCAGTTAATGGCAATGACCAAAGTACTTGGAGGTTTTGTGTTGTGATTTCAGAACAGAGTAGAGCCGCACCAGCCATCTAGCCACTCTCCCCTCCAGTGCTGCCCTCTGTCAAACCACCAGGCAGCCACAACAACCATCCCAATGCCCCTGGCTTCACCACTTCCATATCTAAAACCCCTGAGTAAACCATGCTCTTGTTTGTGTGTGTGTGTGTGTGTGTGTGTGTGTGTGTGTGTGTGTGTGTGTGTGTGTGTGTGTGTGTGTGTGTGTGTGTGTGTGTGTGTGTGTCTGTACTGGCAGGCCAGACATGGCCAACAGGCCTGTGGAGTGGCCCAACCTGGGAAAGGCACGATAACGGCAGTTCTGCTTGGGCTCAGCCAAGACAGAGAGACATCTTCAGTGAGTCTCACGGAGCCTTTCTGAGGTCTGCTGATGAAGAGAGCCATGTCATGACGGCAGTGGAGAGAGAGAAAGAGAGATAAAGAAAGAGAGAGAGAAAGAGAAAGAAAGAGATGGAAAGAAAGAAAGAAAGAAAGAAAGAAAGAAAGAACAAAAGAGAGAGATAAACAGGAGGGCTGAGGGAGACTTAAGGTTAGATAGACACTGATCCCCAGAGACTCGGCAGAGCAGAGGGTGTGCTCAGTGCTCAGGGAGACTGTGGAGTCACGAACCCCAGGAAGGGCGCACGCAATCTGCAGCCGCCACACGCAGCAGCAGAGCCGAGCTCCAGGGAGCAAGAGACGCCATGGCAGGAAGGCAGGAGAGCTCAGCAGGCGGGGAGAGAGAGAGAGAGAGAGAGAGAGAGAGAGAAGGGCCATCCATGCGTTAACAAGACGATCACATGGTGGGAAGACGGCTGTCAGTGGTGTGACAGTCTCTGTGATCATGGACAAGGCCGCCACTGGACCGCCATATTAGTGAGTAAAACCTCATCACCACTCCATATCAACTCGCCATTGAGACAGAAATGTCAACAACCCTTCAAAACAAACACAAAACAAATATTTTGAATAACCACTCCCTTAAGGTAAATAGTTAGCATAGTAGAACAGCATCACTTAGGCTGTAGTGTTTCCTAATGCTAGCACTTCTGCAAACAGAAGCAGGCAGCCGTGGCCTACTGGTTAGCGCTTCGGACTTGTAACTGGAGGGTTGCCGGTTCGAACCCCGACCAGTAGGCACGGCTGAAGTGCCCTTGAGCAAGGCACCTAACCCCACACTGCTCCCCGAGCGCCGCTGTTGTTGCAGGCAGCTCACTGTGCCGGGATTAGTGTGTGCTTCACCTCACTGTGTGTTCACTGTGTGCTGAGTGTGTTTCACTAATTCACGGATTGGGATAAATGCAGAGACCAAATTTCCCTCACTGGATCAAAAGAGTATATATACTTATGCTTACTTTACTATAAACAATACTTTTCTGCACTTCAGGTAAGTTGCTGAATGCCTTTCACTGGGTTTGCAAAGCTATTCTGCACAATGACAATGAAGTTGAATCCAATCTAAAAAAAAGCAGCAGTTAAACAGCTTTCTAAGACTCTAAGCCATCTCAATCCTGGACTGTTTTCCAGTGCTGTGTGTGTGTGTGTGGGTTCAGAGGTCAAAGTGCACCAGTGGTTCGTTGGTCAGCCATTAGTCGGCATTAGCCTGGCAAGGGACAAAGCCCAAAACACACACACACACACACACACACACACACACACCAAATAAAACAGCGGCGGCATCATTAATCCCCCAGCCCTCCAAAGCTCTCCGTCACCCCGTGGCGTCTGTGCCGGGGCCCTCTAATTATGGATTCTGTTCCCCCCCCCGGGTAATTTGTGCGGCATTGTGCGCCCGCGAGCCGAATCAAGACACGAGATCACAGATTAAACACTTAAAGCGAGTGGAGGAGAGGAGAGCCCTTTTTCAGCGCACAGAGAAAAGGAGAGAGGGTGGCAGAGAGAGAGAGAGAGAGAGAGAGGGAGGGGGTGGTTAAGGAGGAGGGAAAGGGATAATTATGCAGCATTTTCCTATTCATCAGAAGCTCTTTTACCAAAAAGTGTTTACCATTCTGCCCCTCTCTTGCTGGGCTCTTGGGGAGCTCAAGTGGGAGGCCCGATGTGTGAACAAACTGGCCGGCTCTTTTCAGCGGCGCAGCGTCGTGTTTACGTTACGGCTGGCTCGGATGGTCGGCGCAGATTGCACAAATTAGATGGTTGCTCGGATGATTCCCGTAATGGCGAGATCGGGGAGGAGAGCAGGGAGGTGCAGAGCTCCACCAGCAGCAGAGGGGGTTGAGGCTGACGAGGGAGATGGAAAAATGCGGGGGTGGGGGGCAGAGGTTACGCTGGGGTTGGTAAAGATTATGGAGAGAGAGAAGGAGAGAGAGAGAGAGGAGGGCACAGAACAGTGGCTACCCAGAGAGAACTGACGCCGGAAAAGCTCTATATGAGGAGTTCACCGGGTCAGGCTATCCAATCTGTTTGTGAAGGACAAAATAAAAACAGGTGACATTGGATTGAGAGAGAGGGAGAGAGAGAGGGAGAGAGAGAGAGAGAGAGAGAGAGAGAGAGAGAGAGAGAGAGAGAGAGAGAGAGAGAGAGAGAAAGAGAGAGAGAGAGAGAGTGTGTGTGGTGTGTGGAGGAAATTAAAAAGTGCTAGGGTCTGACAAGGCCATACGGCGTGGGAGAGGACAAAAGAGTCAGGTTGGCTGGTCAAACCGACCAGAAGCTAAGCCAGACAGTGGTCCTGCATGGGCAGATCTGTGTGTGTGTGTGTGTGTGTGTGTGTGTGTGTGTGTGTGCGTGCGTGTGTGTGTGTTTATGTTTTTATGTATGTGTGTATGGTAGGAGTGTGTGAGTGCAGTTCAGAAGGTCTGGTTCAGAAAGGACAGTCAGTGGGGGTAGGAGGGAAAAGGCTGCCAGATGGCTCTCTCTCCGGACCCTTTGTGAAACACACACACACACACACACACACACACACACACACACACACACACACACACACACACACACACACAAGGGATTGGCCACCACCGCATAAGCACTACACCTCATTAACTGTCGTTTTCTATGTCTGCACACGGTTGTTTGTTTGTGTGTGTACTAAACTTGTGTTTGTGTTGATGTCAGAGAAGAAAAGAAAGTACCAATAATGTAGACATAGTGAGGAACTTCACAGACAACACACACAGTCTCTGGCCAAAGGCTCTGGCTGTGGTGACTTCACACAGAAACCACATTGAGAGCTGCCATCTTTAGAGGCTCAAGGTTCCAGTCACAGTTGCCCATCACTTTTCACAGGTTCCCACAGGTCCCTTAATCCAATAGCTGCTATAAACACACACACACACACAGAGAGATACACACACACACACACACACACAGATACACACACACACACACACACACACACACACAGAAGATAACAAATATTACCTCTTGCAGTTTCTCTCTCTGTCTCTCTCTCTCTCTCTCTCTCACACACACACACACACAGAATATAACAAATATTACCTCTTGCAGTTTCTCTCTCTGTCGCTCTCTCTCTCACACACACACACACACACACACACAGACACACAGACACAGACACAGACGCACCAAATATGACCTTTTGCAGTCACAAACACAAACACTCACACTCAAACACCACCACTCAATGAGGTTTCTGATTAGATTTTCATAAGAAGGACCTACATGAAGTCCCCAGCTGCCATCTGGTGCCAGACCCTTCCTATGGCCCCATGGGAAATGTAGTCCAGGAGGCTCTATGGAAATTACCCCACAACTGCAACCACCACCACCTCCATCCCCACCACAACTACCAACCTACTCCTCCCCAGTCAGCTCTGCTCAGCTGCAATCAGTCAACATGTCAGAGTTGATCAGTATCACATTTGTCTTAGCGCTTAAGGGGAAGCAGATATCACTCTCTCTTACACACACACACACACACACACACAGCCGGGCAGCTCCGTCTCAGGCGAGTGTTTACAGTCATCAAACGGGCACTTATATGCCAAGCAGGCCAGAGCCTGACTCATTAAGAACCTGCACGCGTCACCCGGTGCGACCTGATGCAATGCTGCGCTAATTCACCATGACAAACAGACTGCTGAGCCTTGCTGGTGTACCACACCACCTCAACTGACCCCGGAGCAGAGGGTTCAGGAATCAAAGTTTGCACACGGTGACCTCCCACCCCTATGTTGGCCTTTGACGCTATCTGAAAGGTCAGAGAGAGAGACACGACTGCATCGCTTATGAACCGAGAAGCACTTGAAGAGCTTGGATAACAAGATGAATGGGTAAGCCATAGCCTGACCCTCACACTGAAGAACAGAGTAGCACTTGAACAGCTTTCATTTTTAGCTGAAAGTGTGAGCCGTAGTGTGAACCTTGCATTGAAGAAGAGAGATGAGCAAGCTTGGAGATTTAGCCTGATGTGTTTCGACCATTAGCACAGCTGTCTAATGCTGCGGTTGCCCCTGGAAACCTCTGGGGTTTTCTTAGGATGCCAGAGGAAGTGGCAGAGCCATAAGGCACAGAGATGCAGGCTAATGAGAACATCTACAAGGCAGTTTCCGTACACACACACACACACACACACACACACACACCACAGTGCCTCAGGTGTCCACACTAGATATTGATGAATGACTCAGGTGCATGTCGTGTTGGCCTCATGACTCACATACAGTAGCAAGCCGAATCTTTCAATGATTTGTTAAAGCTGGTGCACATCAGTGTGCTTAAAGGTGTACAGTAGTGGTCATCAGTGTGATGCTATGATTGTGTCACTAGTAGACAAACAACACCAGCTTGTTGGCACTTAGCATCTAACTAATCGTATTTGGCTAAAACTTAAAATCTTACTTAAGTATTTTCAGCTACTTAAATGACAAAGAAATAGATGCACATTCCACAGGAATACAGAACATAAATACACCCACACACTCGCACAAAGCCAATTAGGCCCATGCTAGATATATATATATTTGCACTTTTTGCGGCTCTTTGCACTTTTGGTTTCGCTGTCTATGAGAGGGCTAACCTTAGATTGTGCTGGCTGTATTTACACTGTACACAGTATCCTCACACACACACCATGTGTTGGTCTATTCTTATAAGCCACAATTAAGTGCCATTATAAAGCTTCTGTAGCCATAGAGGCTCAAAATAAAACCACAGGGTGGAAAATCAACTATGTCAATTATGATTCACTCTAGTCCAAATATTTCAATATTTCCTAGAGCAATCCATAAAGTTCAAGCATAATAAGCCAGAGATATGTGTACAGTTAATTGACACATGGCACAACAGTAGAGACATGAGTATGCATGTATGTAGTAAGTTCTTTGTAAGTCTGGGTCATAAACAAATTAGACCAGAGGTTCTCATCCTTTTTTGAGTTGTGACCCCTCAGAATAATCTGCCCACAGAGAAATAATAAATTACATTTTAGCTTCACTGCTGTGCTATTAGATTTGGATTGGAGTCTTTCTGAGAAGCCATCTCCATAGGTGGTGGATGAGGTTTCTACTTTACTCTTTACCTACTTTTAAAGGTGATACATAGGACAATGTAATTATGTCATAACAGCAATTCCTGACCATAAACAACAAAGCACTGCTAATAAAACAACACGGCAAAGGACGACTGTATCATGACATAAAATTATTAATCCACAAAAGCTGCACTATTACTACTGCTAATTTAGCCAACTGATGCTTCTTTAGGCCAAACTGGTAATGTATAGACTGTGAAAAACAATGTTGTTTGTACATGTGTGTCTTAATTGCAGTGGAGTAGATAGATAGATAGATAGATAGATAGATAGATAGATAGATAGATAGATAGATAGATAGATATCACACACAGCTGCAGCTGCACACAGTTGTCCCTGTCAAGGGTGCCATGGTCGTGGACCTCTCAACAGACACAATCAAGATGCAATACAGTTGAAAGGGTGGATATAGTATATATTTAAAAGTTTTTTTTTCTGTTTTTGTTTTCACACAATCTGGAGACCCCCCTGAAATGATCACCCGATTCCCATGGGGGTCTCGAGCCCCAGGTTGTGTGCAGAACTAGAAAATGAGATGGGGAAAAGGAGAGACTGAGACAGGAGAGTGGGAGAGACACCCAAAAAGGAGAGATTCGAAAGGAGGAGACAAAGCAGCAGCACAGCTCTTATCACCATCAAACAAACGGGGGAAGGACCCTGCTTATACACAGCACTGGGGAGGCTCCTCAGGGTAGGTGTGCACAGCTGCCAATCATACATAAGAGCTTTGCGATTGGGTCAGACATCCATCAATGTCCCCGGCGCACACACTAAAGCCAAGCCGCACTCGCAAGACAGACTGAGGCTTACATGAATGGTAGACAGACTCAGACAGGTAGACACAGAGGAGCACAAAGAAACACACATATATATAAAAAAAAAATATATATATATATATATATATATATATATATAGTTTGTAGTATGGCATGTCTCCTGCAGTGCAGTTTCACAGAAATAACAGATATGTGATCAAGGACAAATCTGCTTATTTAGAAACACAACATAACGAATTCTGTAACGAGGTCACTCTGCATCACTAACACTAACACATCAGAAAGCCAGCCAAGTCACTGGCTTTAAATACATCATCATCTTATTTATTACCTATTCACAAAGAGACAGCTATGCTGAGCTTATGAGCAAACCTTCACCCGCCCACACGGACACTCACATGCATCCTCCTCAACATGAACAGAAGCACATTCTAATGAAACACTTGAGCACCAGACTGTTGGGGAGCTGATGACCACTGCAGCTGATAGCAACTCATTCCTTGCAGATAGGACACTAAACACCTCCAGCACCTTCACCTACAGTCTGTGTTTCATGGAAAGGCTTTCATAAACATGCAACAGGACCTATTGAATTGTGTGAAGGGCAGCCGAGATATACAATAGTCAGCAGAGCTTACTTGGCAGTTGGGAAAAGGTCTGTCAGTGTCCACCCAGACTGAGCTGCAAGGACAATCTTTAGTTATTAGCTCAGTACAATCTTTGGTTAGCTCACTCTTTGGTACTGCAGTGGCCACTTTCAACCGGTTCTTGGCCAAGTCTATACTGCCTCTGGATGAAGCAAAGAGATTCGTATTAAAACAGGTTTGAATGGCTTTGTTGTTTTATGTTGTTTTGCACAATCAGCATTCTAGCACTCCACACTGCTATGATATTCTCTCTGCCAGAAGGCCATCACCACCAACACCACCTTGATCAGTATCACCATTATCACTCCCGATAGACACCCACCCCCTTTTCACTGAAGCGGAGGATTTCACACAAAGACAACAGCAGACCTGGACGCCTCCTCCTCCTCCAAACCCCATCCCACCCACCCATCCCCATCCCCCACTACTCCAGCCTGGCGAGCCAGCCAGGAGGAGAGGAGAGGAAGAGGGTAGCTGATGAGTTCCTGTAACCATGGAGACAGAAAGGCGGCACAGGAGGACTGAAGTGGAGACGCTGAAGGTGAGGCTGGAGGGAGGGAGCGAGCGAGGGATGGAGAGAGAGGGAGAGAGGGTGGGTGGGTGCAGGATGAAGGAGAGTTGGTGGGGGAGTAGAGAGGGGGGTTACCTCAGACAGCTACACAGATATGCACACTAGACATATAATTAAAAGAAATGGCATCCCCAGAGACCCTGAACATGATTGGTTACTGAAAAAAGATAATGCTCGTGTGCTTAACTGTGCTAACTGTGATAGCCCTATTTTAAAAAGAATATCACAGATGGTTATCTGCTGTTTCATATATCATATGTAATGTTAACATTGCAATGCTTCATTTTAATACTGCTAATTCAGCAAATGGCGTGGCGAGCCACCATCAAAAAAGCTGTATCACTACATAATAAGACATAAGACAAGCACATACTGAGAGGTATACAGAAATAAAGACCTAACAAACACACACACACACACACACACACACACACACACACACACACCTGCTGATGTCCTTTACACTCACACATAAAGCTTGGACTTCATTAGAATGTTCTCCTTAATCTTCTTTGTTTCCATTTCCAACAGGACATATTTTGAGAAAATGTGCCTCTTCACTCAAATTTGCATTTACCAAAGCAAGCAGAACAAACTCTCCCCCTGGAGTCTGTTTTTATTGATGAAGATGAAGATGTGGGTGGGAGGTATAACTGCAGTCTAATTACAAGGCTGCCGGTGCCTGGTATTGGATTGGCTAATCACGCACACACACACACACACACACACACACCACACACACAATCACAACCCATATGTACTTGCCCATACTATACCCCTGGACATTTCAAAATCCCCACACAACCCCCTCAGCCAGTGGCATATGGGAGATGGCAGCAAATTAATTGCTTCATCTTCATTGCACCATGACATGAACAGACCCAAAGACACGGCCTTATTCTACCACTCTTTGTCTCCTCCCCATACACACACACACACACACACACAAACACACACACACGCACAAACAAACACACGCACACATACACACACACACAGACACACATAATTCACCCGTTAAAGTGGCTTTCCACGGACAGTTACTTGATCTTACAAATGGAATTAAAAAGGAACAGAGGACTTCTATTAAAAACAGACCACCAAAGCTTCCATTCAGACATTTGAAAAAAAAAAAAATGTCCATTGGGGAAGAAAGAGATCCGAACAGGCATCGAGAGCAGAAAAAGGGAAAAGAATGGGTGGGGAAGGTAAGAAGTGCATGAAGCATTGTACTGCCTCATGGTAATGCTATTTGGGAATACAGTTTGACTGACAGGCCATTTTACTCCATCTTGAAGCTTGTCAGGTTTCCCCTGCAGTAGACCACATCCTGGACTGCCTGCCAATGCAAATAACTGTTCTGATGTTGACAACCTGTTGGGAGTAGCAGCGGTTTCAGGTTGTCTCTTCAAGCCATAGCTTATGTGTCATTACTTGATATAGTACCACACAGACCTTCAAGTAGCTTCTAGAAGCCTAAAGGTGTAGTTATGGAGATGGACACTGGCATTTACGTTTTTCACTTTTCACTACGTTTCACTTGCGGCTCCTTGAGACAAACATACCACAAAAAATGTGTCATCTCGGGCACAATGATTCTTTTGCGAAAAAAGGCTTTCGCCCTCCTTGGCCTTTGGTATGGTTACTGCATGGGGAGAGAGTGGCCCCCTGGGGACCAAAAGCTTCTATTCCTTATCAGCAGCCTAGTGGGGCTGCAGGCCCACCAAGTTGCATGTGCCTCAGTGTTCTGGTGTCCTGGGAATTGTCAACCAAAAATTACTAGGAAAACAAAAAAAAAAAAACGATATGACCGCGCTGCGCTAGCGCTGCGGCTGCATTAGAAATAAATGTACTGCTTTATGCTTTACACTGCATTGATCTCACCCAGAGAGGACACTGCAGTGATTTACTGTTCTTCTTCACTTCACCTATCTTCAGGGAGGGGGGAAAAGGCTGCACTGTATGCACAAGCTTCGTTTAAAAACCCCAGCCATACACACGCATGCGGCGCCGGGCCAATCTCCAACAGTAAATACAAGCACCGACACTGCGCAGAATATGCTTCACACGATCCAATTACTCCTTATCACAGGGGAAAATGAATAATGGGGCGAGCTAGCACCTGACCCTTTTGCTGCAAGAAAGGAGATGGAAGGTGAAGGAGGAAAAAAAAACATGTTTTTTTATATATTCAGTGGAGAGCAGGTGGTGAGTTTTCGGTGAAAAGCAGATACATCAGGAAACGGATATACAGCAGTGTGTGTGTGTGTGTGTGTGTGTGTGTGTGTTGTCTCTGGTAGATGCACTAAAAGAATGAGTGGAGGAGAGAGGGAGAAAGGGAGAGAGAATTCTATCTACCAACATCTAAATCAACCTACTTTGCAATATTCTTACTGTTTCTCCTTTAGAGTGCCAGGATGTCTAAACAGTACTGTGGACAATTAATGAATTATTATTACGCATACAGAAAAAAATGCTGGACAAACACAAGCCAGCTTTAGGGCTAGAGCTTAATAAGCTAGCCAATAGGGTGGTTTGGAAGAGGATTCAGTGATTCAGTGATGATGAGTGATGAGCAGATTGGTTATTACAGAGCACTGCAGAGGTAAAATAATGTATTCACACACATATGCACACACTCTCTCACACGCACGCACACATGCACACTTTGATAAGAACAAAGAAAGATAGTAACTAAAAAAGAAAGATATGCTGTTTTTTATATATGCTTGATATGCTAATGGATCATGACAACCTAAAAAACGTACTATGAAGCCATGCTGCAACTACTTCAATGCCATAGATAGAGAGAGAGAGAGAGAGAGAGAGAGAGAGAGAGAGAGAGAAACATCGAGACAAAGAAACACAGAGAGAAACATAGAGACAAAGAAACAGAGAGAGAGAGGGGTGGGGGAGGACACATCACAGGAGACTGAGGAAAACCTGTTGGACTCGCATGCACACCAGGAGGCCTCTGTCTGCTTTGAGCAGTAAGCACTCATAAGGAACCTGCCAGAACCAGAACCATTGTCAGAACCAGCATCTGTGATCCCAGCCCACACATACAGACAGTGCCGCCACTCTGACAAGGAACTGTTCCCACGGTCAAGACACCCTCAGAGAAGCAGTCACCACCACTAGCACAGGCATGGGAGCCAGATCTGGAGCACTGATTTATTCAGCGTGTAAGGGCTTCTTGTCAGGTACGGAGGACCGCGAGAGCAACCGCTTGTGTGCTCGTGTGCCGGGGGGAAATAGCTCATGAACACGCACACGGCGTATACACGCGTGTGTGTACTCTCACTGCACGGCAACAGTTTACCTGTGCAGAAACACACACACACACACACACACACACACACACACACACACACACACACACACACACACACACACACACACACACACACACACACACACACACACACACACGTGTGGGGTTATTAAGATGATGGATGGATGCAGGGGTAGCGGATGACATATCTGGTTCTAAGGGAGTCTGGGGGGATTGCAGTGCTGGATTCCCCTAATCTGCATATAGTCCACTCGGTATGTGGCGGTCACAAACAAAACAAAACAAAACAAAACAAACAGAGAGGAGTAGAGAAGGAGCGAGTGAGAAGAGGTAGAACTGCACTGAACCATACTCCAAGAATAGCTTTTGTTTTTCTTTCCAGTCTTTGTCTTGTCAAAACAAGAGCATAATAAAAAAAATAAGAGGTTAAGCCAGCCATTCTACCCACTACCTGACAAGTGTAACTTCTTAAGTGGGACGCAGGTATAAGATTCCACATTTGTTTCTGGCTACCATCGCATTTGAACACTCACCCTCTAATAACCACCACCACAAACAAAACCCACATCCAAAGTCGCAGTCTTTAAGCCCCACACGGGCTCCAGTGCCAACAGACCCATGGGTGAAGCAAGTGGAGAGCCTCTAGCGCAGGGACATCCATCACCCCTCCATGCTGCCGCAGGGACAGCCCCACGACCCTGCAGGACAGAGAGAGAGAGAGAGAGAGAGAGAGAGAGAGAGAGAGAGAGAGAGAGAGAGAGAGAGAGAGAGAGAGAGAGAGAGCAGGGGCCTTCACTCTGGGGTGCTCCGCTCCTCTCACACACAGCACACTGCTCGGCCCCACTGGCCCCCAGAGACCCCAGAGCACTCGTAACACAGGTCAAAGTCTCCAAGAGCGAGCCAGAGGTCTGGTCAAGATCACCCCGATCTGTGTAACACTGACGTGGGCACAATAGGAGGATGGTGACCGCTAGCGGAGAGATGAGGACTCATGAATGGGGCAGGTGTTCCGCGTGTGCTGTGTGAGTATAAACAGAATAAGTGTGGGCAGACGAAGAGAGAGACATGTGTTTAGCTAGAGCTGTAGCAACCATTAGACTTTATCATTAGGCCATCTCTTATCATTAAGGTATGAGCTACACCAGGCGCGTAACTTAAGTGTTCCGTTCGCGACGCGTAAAATCCATTTTAGATGAATGGTCTATTTTTTTTTCGAACGTACGCCCGACTGTCACGTCTGGTGTAGCTACTTCCATTGATTATAATGGAAGCTAATTGTTGCAGCAGACGCAACGGGAACGGAACGCTTCAGTTACGCGCCTGGTGTAGCTCAGCCCTGAGCCATCTAATCATATGCACATCTGGTTTGGCTTTCTTTCTTGCTTTCTTTCTTTCTCTCTCTTTCCATTTCCCAATCTCTCTCTCCCTCTTGTCATCATATAGATATATAAGTCGTAAGATAGTAAGATTGTCTCAAGTGTATAAGGCTGCAATAATAACTGTACAATCTCCCTGTAATTGTTTCATTAGTCAAATGACTACATTTCTATGAGTAAAACAGGCACTGAAATCAGCCACCACAATCAGACTGACGGGTGTAGAAAGGTGCAGATATTAGAGGCATCACCATATGGCAATGATGACACTTAATTAACTTAAGCATCTGCCAGATTCCAGATGCCTCCTGGCTGCTCATATTCTCACCTTTTCTGTGACTTTCTAAGTCGGGGAGCCATGATGATACAACTTGCATGGTAGAAAAACATTACATATACACACACACTCTCTCTCTCACACAAACGCACACAGTTACAGACACACGCACAAAGACACACAGTCACAGAAGCACACACACAAAGACACACATACACGCCTACTCAAGTCTGATCCCATCACTAGGCACATATGGGGCAGGGTGGAGACCTCTGGACACATTCATCATCACTGGGAGCCATCTGTGTGTGTGTGTGTGTGTGTGTGTGTGTGTGTGACAGGAGGTGCGAGCTAGGAGGGCACTGTGCGACCCAGAAGGCTGTGATCACCAGGCTGCCTAAAACCTGCTGGCTTCCCACACTAGTCCCCAAAAACTCCGCAGGAGTCTGGAGCCGTGAACGGGGAATGTCAAGCAAACACAATCCCCCAAACAAGTGAAAGGGCAGCTCATTGGCCACTTGAACCGAATTCCGCCTGATTGGATCAAACAGCTTACATCAGGATTTTACAGTAAGCTCATTCACATGCTTTCGCAGTAAACAAAGACCCCCATAGTCTCTCTTATTGACCCTCAACAAGAGAGAGGGGGAAAAAACACATGACAAAGCTTTTCTAGTTTGTATTGCACTCAGGGAAATATCCAATCCAGGGGGCCTATTACCTAGTTGCTAGGCTAGGCTAACTTATTTGAGCACATGGTTTATACGGAAAGGATCAAGGACCAATGTTTATGGCAAGTGACTTGTAGCACAGCCATAGTTTTGTTTAGGTTGATGCAAGCACATTTCAAAGTACTCTGACTGCACAGGTTCATTATACTGGCCTCACTGCTACCAGACCAGTCTGTTCAGGAGGCAACGGGCACCTTTGAAAAAAGGGGTCCTTGATTCTCCTGCTAGCTTCATGCCACACAAAAGTTTCAAAAGAAAGAGCTAGACATACACACACACACACACACATAGTGTTGACAGCATCAGCATCTCCTATAATAATAGCAATAATGTCATATGTATGTCACACACACACACACACAAAACACACACACACAGTTATATGAAACTTAATAAGTGCATTAGTATTCCTCAGGGAGATTTCTTCCCAGTATCCCAAATCCTTTCAACTGTACACAAGACCAGATCAACAACTGGTGGCGTTTCCTCCAACTTCATGCTCAGCAACCCCCCTCTCTCACACACACACACACACACACACACATACACACACACACACACACAATCTCTCCCATACACAGATCATGACATGGGTGCAAGCAGTGTTCATTCAAGCATACAGGTATCCCATTCATAAACAGAACAGGAATACAGAATACAGCAGTATTCCAAGGAATAAAAAAACACATCTCTCTCAGATTAGACAAAGCATTCTGGAGAATTATACAGGAGTGTGGTGTGCACAGAAAGTATCATGCCCCATTGGTCTGTCATTCTCAAGCTCTAGGCTAAATAATCAAGACCACACACAGGTATGACTAATTTAGAGGAATTGAGGGGGCAACAGGCTTATTCAGATAATGTAGTCAATCAGGTCTGTCTGTCCACCTGCTCTACTTATAGAAAACTCCATCTGCGCTCTGTATTGTTAACAGCAAGCGTAGGAGTGTAAGATCAAGTCAGAATAGGCATCTTGATGTTTTATTTCCTACTGAGCATTAAACTCCACTTGGCTAAGCCAATGGACAAGTAGATCTGAAATGTCCTCCACTGATGAACCATGTGGGTTTAGAACCAGCTCAATGAAGTACACCAGACAACCGGAGCACTGTAAAGCCTCATTTATGTTATAAAGTATCTATCTATCTATCTATCTATCTATCTAAAACTAATCTTTAGTCTTATCACAAATACAGTACCCTCCAGAATTATTGGCACCTCTGCTAAAGATAAAGTAAAAATGGGTATAAAAAAATAATCTCTTGGTGATTTATTGTAATCTTACAATGAAAAATCCAACCTTGAAGGGAAGCAAATTTATTTTGAGAAAAAGGAAAATCTCATAAAGAAATAAATATTTTTAACAAAAACACATTGCTCACAATTAATGGCACCCCTGCTTATAATACCTTCTTAAGCCTCCTATTGCCAGTAAAACAGCTTGTAATATTCACCTATGACACCCCATAAAGTTGGAGAATACAAAGCAAGAGATTTAAGACTGTTCGTATTAACAAAATCTCCCCAGATCGTCCAGATTCCTAGGTGCACACCTGTGCATTCTCCTCTTTGACTCACCCCACTATTTTTCTATGGAGTTTAGATCAGGGGACTGAGATGGCAATGGCAGAAGCTTGATTTTGTGTTCAGTAAACCATATTTGTTTTGATCTGGACGATTGTTTTGGTTCATTGACCTGATGAATGATCCAATCATGACCAACTTTTAGTGTCTTGTCAGAGATAGACAGATTTGCTTTGAAAATGTTCAGGTTTTTCTTGTTGTTCAGGATACCATGCACCTTAATTAGATTCCCAGGGCCTTTGAAAAAAAAAAAAAACAGCCCCACAATAGCACAGCGCCTCCACCATAATTCTCATTAGGTATGGGGTTCTTTTCAGTATAGTCATTCTTCTAAATATGCCAAACACACCTAACATGTTTCTAGCCAAAGAGCGCAATTTTCATTTCATCCGACAATAGACCACACTTCCAGACAAAGCCACTGTATCATTCAGTAACTCCTGCCGTTTACATTGGTTATTAAATGACTGGACAGGCTGTTACCTAGCATGCCCTCTAAATAAGCTATTAGCAATAAGTCACTTTTGATTTTTTGGGGGACTTGGTAACCCCAAGATGACACCTTTGTCTGTAACTCTCCAACAGTGGTTCTTATGGATATTTTTGCCTATATTACCATCCTCCATACTGTACGTGGAGGCAAGATAACCTTGGGTCTTTGTCCAAGCAAGTTTGTCACATTTCCAGTTGATTAGAACCATTTAATCATTGTTTAACTGTAAATATAGGCATTTTCAACAAAGTACCTAGTTTGTATAGACATTCCCTGATTTACAACATGTCAACACACTTTCTTTTTTATTTAAATTTAGTGTATTCTCTTGTCTTTCTGATGTTGAAAAATGACTAGAGGATATATGGTGCTTTCGGGTTGTCTCGTAAATCATCGTACGCCCACCCGTACAACATGTAGGAATGAGTGGCTTTAGGAACGCCTTTCTCTCGAGCCACGAGGGGCATTAGCAGGAGGCTAGTCATTGTTATTGTTTTGTGCTACCTGTAGCCTCTAGCTAAACGGCTGGAAAACAAATGGTTACATTGTATTGCAGGCACAGCAAGACCGTGCAATGCATGAATTGGTGACCGGATTGAAGCAGCAATGTAATCTAGTGTGTAAAAGCATTACTTCAACATTAACATGACCAACACAGTACATATGCAAAAAAATACATGTCATCTCATCTCAACTATGGGCGCAGCCATGTTTGTTGTAAGGTCGTACGTCCACCTCAGGGTACCCTCAAGTACTCCGAGGTAAAGTGGGCGTGCCTGCCCAAATTGCCGCAAGAAAGCTGGGTAATTTACACTTTCCAACTCGCGCGGCAGATTTACGAGACAACCCCAAAAGCACCATTAGTCTCTGTGTCACTTTATTTTCATACCTTAGTGAAAAAGAAAGTCATGAACTACTTCTGAAAGTTCACAGACACTCTGATTAACTTAAATAAGAAATGCTTCTGTTAGGTTCTGTATATAACATTTTTCTAGGGGTGCCAATAATTGTGAGCAACGTGTTTTCATTAAACATATTTATTTCTCTATGTATTTTTCTTCCATTCAAGGGTAGATTTTTCCTCATTGTTTTCATTGTGAGAGTACAATGAATCTTCAAAAGATTATTTTTTATACCTGTTTTTAGTTAACAATAATTCTGGAGGGTACTGTATTTTGTAGTGAACAACTAATCAAGTATTTTGTAGGGCATGGTTCTTTTGTTATAACTGACGTACATTTAAGCTATTGTAAGAGATGGTAATGCATTCTCTCTTCTGTATGTTTCTATATTTCCATCTTTGTGTCTTTCAAATATTTTGTTTTATTATGACCGCCGCACAGCGAAGCGGCGGTCATATAGGTTTAGTCAGATTTTTTTTTTTTTTTTTTTTTTTTTTTTTTTTTTTTTTTCGCATGCCCAAATTTCCGTCAATGATTCCGGGACACTGAAACCGGGTACACGAAACTTGGTGGACATGTAACCCCACATGGATAGCATGGAACCATCGTTTTTCGTTTTGATCTGTAGCCCCTCCGCTGAATTGGACCCCCCGAAAGGAGGGTAGGGCAGACACAGTTTTCTGTGAATATCTCGAAAACCGTAGGGTTTAGGAGGACCATTTTTTTTTTGTATGTTGATCTCAAGGGGCCATGTCAACCCATTCCATAACCACTCATTTCATGTATAGCGCCACCTAGTTAAACACAAAAAAGTAAAAATGAGGTGGTGTAATTGAAGGTATCTGTGACCTAACATAGTCAAAACTGCACAAAATTGGAAGTGTAGGATCATTATGACACCCTATGTATGCACGCCAAGTTTTGTGGAATTCCGTTCATGGGGGGCCACACAATAACTTAATTTATGTTACTATACACCAACTGGCCTGTAGGTGGCCGGAGACAGTTTTCTGTGAATATCTCGAGAACCGTAGGGCCTAGGAGGTCCACCTTTTTTTGTATGTTGGTCTTAAGGGGCATGTCAACCCATCCCATTACCACTTATTTCATGTATAGCCACCTAGTTAAAAATTAAAAGCAAAAAAAATGAGGTGTTTTCATCTCAATATCTCTGGCTGACAAGGTCAAAACTGCACGAAATTAAAAGAGTAAGATCATTATGACACCCTCTGAATGCATGCCAAGTTTTGTGTACTTTCGTTCATGGGGGCCTTACAATAAAATAATTTATGTGTACATTTAGTGACGCATTACACCAACAAGGATTCCGGGACACTGAAAGACCGGGTACACAAAACTTGGTGAGCATGTACCCCCACATGGATAGCATGGAACCGTCATTTTTCGTTTTCATCTGCAGCCCCCCCCCGCTGGACTGGACCCCGAAAGGAGGGTAGGGCAGACACAGTTCTCTGTGAATCTTTTATGGTATGTTGGTCTCAAGGGCCCACATCAACCTGGCTCATAATCACTCATTTGTGATTTGCCCCCGGTAAAAAAAATGAAAATCAGTAGGATTAAAAGAAAGCCAAAATAAATATTCATCATCATCATCATGGCTGCATTTTCAGTATTGGCGAGAAGTAGTCGTTTGTCCACTAGATGGCGCATCGTTGCAGTGAGACGTAATTTTGTTGGAAGTTAAAAGTGGGTTGGAAAAAACAATGGACGCTTCATACAAGGACTGTAATTTACCGCAGTTTAACATCTAATAAGGATAGGGACGATGTTCACATGAAGTGTAATTCCCATTTCTTCTTGAAGCGAAATAAATCTAAGGATGTTTCGGACATGCTTGGTTTTACTGCAGATAACGTTAATCTTGTAATATCAATAAGGACCTAGGTAATGTTACCGTTAAGCGTTGGTTGAGTGATGGAGGCATTTGATTTATTGCATTTGTAGAACACTATAAATGCGGTTATACCAAGCAAATTGATAGCAGCACTGTTTGTATCTTTTCGACTGTCATTTATTGCACGTGCTACAAAAAATCATTCTGTGCAATGGAAGATTTACCAACGTTACACGGTCTGATACAGTTTTGCCTATACATGCGTGAGACTGAGGCGCCTGTTTATTTTGTTTTAAGTGCGTGCAGGGGTGTGAGAGGGGAATCGATGTGCTTTGATTACAGCTTGGTAGTTGTAGTCTGTGAAATTAAAAAAGCACGTGTGTGTGAAGTATCCAAACAATGACACCTTCATTTCATTATGGCTGCTTTAGCAAAACACCTTAAGCTACTGTGTAGTGGGTCCCATTTAGAAGTGGCTACTTCATTGGCGCTTTCCTTGACTCATGGAGCTGCGTGAATGTTATTACAACTTTTCGCCAACGATATGACAGTTTAAGTCCGCTTGATACTGTAAGCATGTAAGCCATTGGTTTCCAAAGGAGATTTTATTTGTGTCGCCAGCATAGCCTATTGACAATTTATGTTGTCAATAGGCCTACCTTATAATCCTACCTGTAGCTTAGGGAAGCTAACAGCTTTCTATTAGGATCTAGTTTGTTAGTTACCGTTTTGTCATAACTCCCTGATGCATTTTTGCATTTAGAATAGCCAGAGCGTGTATATCTCAATCGGAAAATTAAACAATATCGTGTGCCTATGGACTAGGCTGGGTGAACCCAGCCTGATCTGCCCGCTATTTATTTTTTGATTTCTTAAAAGATTGAGCTTGGTCTGATGAAAGCCAGACTAGCCATGGACCTCAGCCATGGACAACAATGCAAGGGAACATGAATCAGCCTATATTTGCACTAACAATAACGGACAAAAGCTCTTCAACTTTGGCCCGTTAAAATGTGTATGAACAGTCTAGCGACGCATTTCATCAAGGCCCATTTGGACATGTCAGTTATTTGCACCACTGGTTAGATGTAAAACAGCATTTCGTTTCAGACTAGGCTACTGTTACTTAATTTGTGCATTGACAATAAAGTATTACATGAACTAAAGATGACTAAAATCTTATGTAGAAGAAGAAACATTCACAAAAAATCCATCCATCCAAAAATGACCTTTGTTTTTGATAGCTGTTGAAAACGGCATGGAACTGACAGAGATGTTTTAAACAAAAAAATAAATAAATAACATTATGCTGATACCTTTTTGCTTTTCCCAAATACAATGTAGCCTACAGGTGTAAGTGACCTTTCATCAATCCAGTTGCAATGGATGAACTGTGATGAACTGCCCTACTTGTGATTGTTTAGAGATTTTAAAGGTTTTATAACAATGCTACATCTTCTTTGGCTATTCTACAATCTATTCACCTTTTCAGCACCAGTTGGCTACTTTCTGCGCAGCCGCACACACACACTCAGGCATGCCAAACAAGCATACACAAAAGTTTCAAGAGTGGGGGATGGAGTAAAATATGGAGACAAATTGAAGTGTGATTTATTTTCGCGGAACGGATGTACAGGACTGAGCGGCGGTCATATTTTGTACCGCTATGCGGTACATCTAGTTTTTTATCTAACCATCTTACTGCTTGTACCAATGCTACAATATATAAAAAAGTAAACCTGGAGTTTTTCCTTTGCATACCACCATGGTGAGGCATTTTTTGCAAAGCGAGATATTCCACAACCTCCCATTGTCATCTCAGCACATAAAGCCATTGTAATCACAAGACATCTGCTTTTTCTAAACAATGATTCCCATTTAGTGTAAGTGCATTGTCTCCCCCACTCGCCTACACTTCACCATATAATTCTTTGTCAGACAGGGAGGACAGGAGAGAGAGAGAGAAAGAGAGAGAGAGAGAGCGAGAGAGGGAGGGAGAGAAGAGACAGAAAGAGAAAGAGAGAGAGAGAGAGAGAGAGAGAGAGAGAGAGGGAAAGAGATGAAGAGCTCTCAGTGCAAGCAGCTCAGACACAAGAAAGGAAGGAGAACCCAAATAAAGCACTCTCAGCATCAGCCCACTGTGAGGATGCAGGCTCTGCAGCAGTCTAGACAGTTGGTGTGCCACTTCTGTTAACGCATGCCTACTGCTGACCTCATGAGACACACCCTACGCCACTTGCACACACACATATCTGTGTGTGTGTGTGTGTGTGTGTGTGTGTGTGTGTGTGTGTGTGTGTGTGTGTGTGTGTGTGTGTGTGTGAAGGAATGGCAGCTTAAAATGTCAATAAGCAATGTGAGGTGATACTGAAAAGAATACATCTATATGGTATGAGAACATACAGTACATTCTATATTATAATGCATTATATTGCATATAGTATGCATATATTATAATGCATATATTTATAATGCAATAGTTCTTCTTCCGAGAATGCTCATTAAAGTTTAATAAATCAAGATATTATTAATAATTAACTATACACCATTAAAAATACAGGCTTTGTGAAAAATAGCAATTTTCTAATTGGCTGTGACAGGTTATTTTTCAACTAAAATGCTTAATGATATAACAATACATGCTAATTGACTGTATTAAATGGACGCAATCTCCAAAGATAAGTAATTCTGTGAAAGAATCCTCAAATAAGGATTACCACTGAAACATCCACCTAACACTGAATTCTACATTGCCAGGATATGAAACGTGAAAGCATACTCATAAATTCTCTTACCTTAAAAAACCACCAGCAGCAAAGTGCACACTTTAGCCCCGTTTTTAATAATTCGCTGTCTCATTGTGAGACAGACAGACA
Organism: Alosa alosa; assembly: GCF_017589495.1. Taxonomy (NCBI): domain Eukaryota; kingdom Metazoa; phylum Chordata; class Actinopteri; order Clupeiformes; family Clupeidae; genus Alosa; species Alosa alosa. Next base: position 23,706,180 of record NC_063190.1, on the reverse strand, counting down.
CACCCTTATAAAATCACACACACACACACACAAGGAATATGAGTATGTTAATAAAACATCTTGGCAATGTCTTGCCACTGTCTATGTGAAAGAGCAGCTAATATCACAAAACACTAACCTTGAAATCAGTCCATGATCCGAATGGACTACACACTACAAACAACATGCTGAAACAATATGGTCTATTCCAAACATTTCATATAGATTAATTTATTAAGTTATATAACCTTTCTTTGAATCAGGTAAATAGTCAAAGCTATAGTCTGTGGTTATCAGAATACAGACAGAACAAAGGCTACATCAACACTTCAGTCTCAGGCCTGTCAGACACTTTTGAGGTGGTCCAAATTGGTAGTAAACCAATTAAAAGATGTTGAACCCCAGAAGCTGGCCTGCTCCTAGTTCATACTGGGTGGCAGTCGAGGCCTATCAGAGACAGGCTGAGGGTTGCCATTTACTCGGAATCCTGGTCGTGTGTATTGGGCTATCTTTATACTGCAGCCTCCACTGGGCTCCCTCCCTCGCCCCCTCTCCCCCTACAACCAACCGCTCATGCATCATTTATTGACAGTGCTGCTTCACTCACTGCAAGAGAGGCAAAGGAGAAGGTTGTGCAACAGAGAAGGAAGGAAGCACAGGATTTCCATGTCTGTCAAAAAAAAAAAAATATATATATATATATATATATATATATATATATATATATATATATATATATATATATATATATATGTCTTCATATAAGACAAAAAAAAAAAATATGTGTGTGAGAGAGAGAGAGAGAGAGAGAGAGAGAGAGAGAGAGAGAGAGAGAGAGAGAGAGAGAGAGAAAGCAATGCCGTGATTGCACGAAAGCAAAGAAAAGAGAGCATACAATGCCACAATTGCAATGCGAAAGCTTGGCTGTGATCGGACCTGCGGCATGTCAGTCGTCTCATGTCCTCACATCACGCCACGCCACACCACACCAACGCCACAACAGGTAACGCTGCACAGGGGGAAGCTGTTGTCTGGCAAAACGGCAAGCTCCAACTCGGTCTCCTCTACTTTCATCGACCATTAGCCTTCAGCGAGACGCAAATCCAGAGTAAAAGTGCACTTTATATTCAGCCGTGCAGCTCATTTTATGAAGGAGAAAACGCTAAAAAGTGTTTTTTTTACTATCAAGTGACTGATAGTAAATCTTAAAAAGAGGGGAGTGATTCTAGACATAACTGTAACAGAAATCCTTTTTGAACATCTCATTCCAGTTGTGGCGAGGCTTGCTTTTATGAAAATAAAACGCTACAATAAATCACAAAAATGTACATGAAACTGGCATTGGTTTCCACTTCTGTCTTTTCAGTGAGCGATCCAATCATCAAATTGTCCAATCATTGGCCCACTGCTAATTTCTCTTACATCCACGGAAACATGACTTTCATCTACAGCTAAGTGTGCCATTTCCAAATGACAGAAGAGATCTGCTGAGCTATATATTTGAAATAAACCCAGCAGGAAATGTAAACCAGCTCCCAGCAGGGCATAAACATGCCTCAGTGGGCCCAGCAAGCGTCGTAAAGCAGGCGGGGGGACTGCAGAACAAGTCCACTTACGGCTACAGTAGATATGACAGCAACTTGGCAAAGACAAGAGGAAACTTTCATAGGTTTGTCTCTTTTACAGCTGTTACTGTGCATCTGCTGAGCAACGTCTGAACATATTCACATTGATTTTAAACATTTTCATCTCCGTATCAAATGATCTGATAATGCATGACATGTTATTATATTCATTGTTTCATTCTGAATGACCACAAACTAACGTTTTGCCATTCGATATTTCAAAATTTGTCATAAAACCAGTTGTGTGCATAAAGTATTGCATTTATATTCAGTCAGGACTTTTTTTCAAAAAGGTTATGAAATTGTGTTATTGTGTGAGAGGGTGCAACCATCAGCTGTCTGTGTACACGGTGAAAGTGATTGATCAACTTTAGACAAACAGACCGTGCCGTAATCCATGTGTCAGATGACTGACCCATCGCTGAACTCAGACAAAGTCTGATCCACTTTAAGGGCTTCCACTCTCAATACACCACGTCTATTGTAGAGCCTAGTGTAGCAGTCAAATAGAGTTAATGTCATTTCAATACTAATACCAGCTAACTTGATTAAGTTTGGCAACCTAGCTTGCTAATATTAGAACAATAGCTGGATGCCAAAATATTTGACTTTTTGAAAATGCTTTCTTTTTCTAATGGCAGGTTTTAATGACATTGTTCAGATAACTTGTGCTGGTGACCAACAGACCAGTCAGACCCAAGGGCAATAAGACATGTGATATGTGAAAGCATTTGAGAAATCTATACTTAAGTCACAATTCCCAATACTTCATTCATATATGTAAATATGGAAACAAAAATGACTACATGGCCAGACATAGATATTCACAGTAGACCTCCATGTTGTTTAGATGGATACTAGGATAGGTGTATGATTCGGTGCTGAAGAGAAAAAGCAGCATCACTTTTTTATTTATTGTTTGTTAGCTGTGAAGGGTCAGTAACAGCAGTCAAGTTGCCATAGCAAGGGGCATTGTGACATAAGACACTGTCAAGGAGATATTGCAAACAGTACACGCGCTGTGTTCAAGTGGAGCAGGTCAGTCGTAGTTCTATAGTGATCTACGTTACGACCCCTCCAGTGGCAGAAGAGGCACGGATCGTGATCCGAGTCTGACTGTCAGCAGAAGACAGGAGGGGTTTAGATCTTGTGCTTTGAGTTTGGGGAAACCATGGAGTGTGCAGAACAGATGTGAAGTGTAAAATCAACAACATACTTCTACAACGACTATTATTTCAGGAGTGCTGATTTGTTTACAGAATATGTCATAATAATACAGTATGTGTGTGGTTTTCCAAGCTGTTCACAGAGGAGTATTCTTAGGATTTGTCACTTCATTAGCAGCTTAAGACAATAGTATAAGCTCAGTGCTACTAGCCAAGGCAAAATAAGGTTTCCAAATAAATATGCAGTCGCAAGAACAATAACCTCTTCTGTTGCAGAGGAGAGAGAAATATAACCAATCAAATGTGCAACAAAACCTGGAGCTGCTTCCAGTAAAGCCCCGGCAATCCATCATCACAAGACAGGCCTGAGACGGCACTATTTGTAGTCATGGCTGAAACAGTGGACACCTCCATCCCCCCCTCCCACACACACCTATCCTCCCTCCTCATCCTGTACACCCCCTCTGCACCAGCTCTCCATCATCTCTGTTCAAACTAGCCACCTAGAACAGGTCCACTTCATGCTCGTTCCTATGTGCAAGTGAGCACGTATTTGGGCCAGATCTGTTCCCATGCTCCTGAGACCTTTATTGATTTATTATTACAGACAGGTTCTTCGGTTTCCCTTGGTGAGGATTTGTTGAGACTACACCATACCTATTTTGTTTACACTTGCATTCCCAAATGTTTGATAGGCTTCATAGTGCGCAGGCGGCGTGTTAAGTTTGCTGATGACATTTGTTTTGACTTTTTAATGTGCCCCAGCCTCACCATAAAAAAAAAAATGAAAATGGTCTGTGCGTCCACACCCCACAGGTTGTTTCCCCAGGACTGCTGCCTTCGTATTCGTAATAACCATTAGTGGCCACATATCACCTTGCCTGGAGTCAAACTTGAGGCCCTTGAGCACTTAAAAAAAAATGAGAGCGTGTGAAGAGGAGGACAACAACAAACAGACTTTTCATGCAAGCTCTGGGAGACAGAGAACTCTCCGATTGATCCTAAATCAAAAAGGCAATACACATTTGCCTCTGGAGACTTATTAACTGTCTCTAATCAGGAGAGATAGGTTGCACAAAGGTCATTCGACATGGAATCAATTAGCAACCACTACTGTCTAAACTTAAGCACATAAATAAACAAATGAATTGCAAACCGCTGCCTAAGACTGTGAACTACAGTTGCATGTAACTTTCATGTGAATCATCCTCTAAAGGTATTTGTTTTGGTCAGGGTGTCTTGAATTACAAATAATGTGTTAAATGCTACATTAGCGCAGACACTGTGCATTTGTCTCAGGTGTGTGTTCTCCGAATCCTGAAAAACGACAAAAAACATGTTGTTTGAATAAGTGTTGTTTAGGAAACAAATCTGTCTGCAACAGTGTGTGGGGTTTACAAACAGATGATGCAAATACATGACAATAGAAAACAAAACCAGCACAAAGAAATGTTACAATCACTTGGTATAAATGCACCATAGCTGAGAGCTGCAGGGCAAGGCAAGCTAGCGTATTTGCAAATGACCCAGCCCTGACTTTACATAGCTGCTCTGACTTACGTGGGTGTAAACCTGTCAATGACCTGTGAGTGGTGCGCATGTTGTGGGGAGTTTTGATGCTCTACTGATGAATGCTTGCTGTGTAAGTCATACTGCAGCAGCACTCTGTGATGTAACATTGCATGTTTGCACATACAAATACATTAGATCAGTCTCCAGAAACCCTTTGGGAAATACAACAGACTTTATGCTGACTTGAGACAAATGATGCATCCAAGACTCTAAATACACAACACAAACAACGTCAAACAGGCATTGCCCTATACGCCCTAATGCAAAACATGGTATCATTTTATTGCATACATCCTTATAAAACGCAAAACATTTACATTTATTTCCCTTCTTTTGTTTGTTTCACAACAATGATGTCTTCAACACAACAATCACCAACTATCATCATTTTGTGTTCCCTAACTAATACAGAATGTACCGTGGAGGCCCCTCTGGACAAACATGGCCCATAATGCATTTCACATCACTGTAAGCTGCATGGGCCAGTTGCCATCCTATCATGGCCCTGTGCTGTTGCTAGGCAACACAAGAATTCTGTTTTCCGAGAGGCTGGCTCCTCATGCTGTCCATTAACCTGGATGGTCCTGTCTTTTACCGGCCTGTTGTTACAATGTAACAGGGAGAAAAAGCGACCAAAGGTAGCAGTACATCACCCAATGCTATTTTAAACCAACTAAAAATGACTAGGAGCGATAATGCATTACGATAGGATAGATTTGTAGATTGCCATAACATAGTGGGTACAGTTTTGTCCTGGATACTGGAGTGCAAGAACAAGGTTCTACATCTGTTTAATTACAAATACTGCAGATGATTCATTTGGTTTTGCTTTCAATGGAGGAAATAATTTCAGCGACACATCTGAGGTGTGGCAACCCATTCCTGGCACTTGGCAGAGGACCTTGGCAGTGCTTCCCTGCTGGATGCAGTTCTTTCTATCCTGAAAATATGTAATTTGTCAATTTTTATACACTAGGATTTTCTTTGTTATTGCACATTTTTTTAGATTTGGAACCCTACATTAGTATACCATTAGAGGTATCAATTTAGGTATACATTTGTATACCGCTATGAGGTATTCTTGCCATCTGTCTGTTCAAATTACTGTGCCATCTGCTTGTGGAAGGTTAAAAATATCTGTTTGCACACAATTATAGATGTTTTTTTTAGTTCAAATGCTTGGGCTTTCAGGGACCTGAAAGGTACAAGTAATATATGAAAATTTCAAATCAGTCAAAATCAAGTTCCAATGTCTCTGATTACTCAGACAATTAATTATTTTTCCTATTTTAGCAAAAGAGTCCTAACCCTACAGAGAGAGATGGTGTGCTTCCACTCTGATCAGCTCCTCGAAGCTCTTTAAACCAATAATTTCCCCCCCTCCATCGGAAAACCCTCCTTTCAGCGCGAGCACAACACTCAGGCACGCCTCAACATTGCGCTGGGACATTAGCCAGTCCATTAGCATTCGAGCCATAGACTGCATCAGCTCGGGCCAAACGAGGGCTGGTAAGAGTGGGCGGCAGAGAGAGAGAGAGAGAGAGAGAGAGAGAGAGAATGAGTGGGCCGGTGGAAGAAACGCACATCCCCCCTCTTACTTACTGCAGCATCCTTACATACAGCCAAATCCTGTCAATTACCATACAGAAGGAGAAAGAGGAGGATAATCAGAAATGACTAGCAAAATACTGGCCCACGATGAAAGAAAAAGAAAAAAAAAACAGGCAAAACCACCATGATGACAGTGTTGGGCCTGCTGGTCCAATGTGGAACATTTCCATTAAAAAAAATCACAACTGGAGCAGGGGGGCATTTGACTAACAATGAGGACAATCACTACAAACCAGTTCAATTATGACTACCTGCATGCACACAAGAATATGATTGTGTACCTAAAATCCTACAGCCACATATAGAATCTGTCTCTAGTAGCTATTTAAAGGGGCGTGTCCATATTTGCTTTCATACTTAATGGCCTGCAATAAAATAAGCTCATTGTCTATTGCTCAAATGTGGTTTCTATCTAAGCCATTTCCATAAAGCTGTCCACAATCTAGAAAAACATTTTTTTTTTTTTTTCCTGGCGTAGTAATTTGTGACAGCATTGTATATGTTGTGGAAAAGTCAAATGGTTAAGATACAGCTGAAGAAAAGCACTTCCACACAAAAAGCGCAGGGGTACCCGTGATGTTTGATTTTCAAATGGAGGCGCAAGGAGTCGGCACAAAGGGAGAACAACATCCATCCATCTGTCCTTTTAGTGATATGGCTAATCGTGTAAATAGAATTCTGAGGCACAGGTTGTTCAGGAGCTGTGCTCCGACAAATCACTTTTATGAGAAATTCAATTTTACACACATGGGGGGATGATGAAGATCTCAACACTCAAAAATGTATAGTGTGTGTGTGTGTGTGTGTGTGTGTGTGTGTGTGGGGGGTATCATGACTACTGCAGGGAAACATATTTATCCACTAAAAAGCACACCGACAAAAACACACCCCTCCACCCTGTTGTCTCTCCATCAACAGAACCTCCCTATCAGCCAAAGCCGAGGCTGCCAGAGGAAATCTCAGGCTGGCTGCCTGGACAAGAGTGAGGATGTTCTTCATGGGAGGAAAAGGGTGTGGGGGTCATTTTGTTTTTTCCTCAGCACATGCCTATTTGACAAGAACCAGGAGGAGGGGACAGCCTGAGGCAAAAAGTGTCCAGAATGTTGACTGCAAATGTGAATGCAACCAAGAGGCTGCCTGCCTGCCTGCCTCCACTTTGCCTTAACGGTATCCCAAAGCAGCACCTCTTCACTTATGAATTAACCAGAGGCGGAGGAGGAGGAGGCCCAGGAAGCCCTGGGGTCTGGCCATGAAGTGAGAGAGAGAGAGAGAGCGAGAGAGAGAGAGAGAGAGAGAGAGAGAGAGAGAGAGAGCGAGAGAGAGAGAGAGAAATGTGTGCTGTGTTTCACCGGATGCCTTTTTCCTCATGCCCTCACCTCTAATGCTGCTTAAATGCACCTCGGGCAGCTTGTGGAACACAGCAACCACCGACATGAGGCCAGCGCAGCTGAATAGGGGAAAGAGTGATTGCCAGAATGGGCAGGAAACACGAGACGACCAGTTGAGTGGGTGCATTGCCTGAGACCCATTGAGACTGGCACACTGTGTGTGTGTGTGTGTGTGTGTGTGTAGACAAGCCAGTGTAGTACACAGACGCACAGCGGCATTTGTTACAATATCGCTAACAGCTAACTATGGCAAGCTGTTGTCATTTGACATTCAAATAATGGTCCAGCATAAGACAAAAGCGTGCAATGTCATTTTTCTAATAATGAGTGCACTAAATACATTAAGCCAGTGTTAAAGGTAAACTATGCAGTATTGGCAGTTTCCTTACTGTTTTCTCGGTTTTTGCTTCTTTTTCGCTGGCTCTGTCATGACGAATGTCTGAGAAACTCCATCGCTACCTTTTTCTAGCCGGTGCCTGGCGTGTATGTGTATTTGAATGCAGTAAAGCAATTCGTTACACTCGTTATACTTCCTGACACTGAGGCTGTCGGCCCGCTGGCCCACAGTTGCAAGGGTGGTTTTTCCGCTCACAGGTGCTAGGAGGAAGAGACACGGCCACTATTCAACCCCAAAAAAGTTATATAACCATTCCAATGACTCTGAAGCTGTTAAATGAAGGTAAATTAAGCTAAAAAACTTGCATATTAAGCTAAAAAGCCTGCATAGTGTGCCTTTAAGACCATAGGCCACTTTCTCCATCTACAATTGGCCCGACTGAGGCAAACACCATCCCCCCTCTATTCCTACTGCCAACCTTGCTTCACAACAGCGACATACTCTTGACAATGCAATGGCAACCCATTAGTCGGTGTCTGCCTTTATCTCCACATGAGTTGAATTTGAGGATCATGGAGGATCCTTCCATTCATCTCACTCAAGGTCTTCCTCACCATCACCTCCATCTCAGGCCTGTGTGTGTTTTCTCACTTGATGCTCTGCCTGTGTCTTCGTTTTTCTCTGAAATGCTTCGTCCAGAACCCCTTCCTTTCCCCTTCTCAATTCTCCATTTCTATAATCTACTCATGTGCTTGGAATGAAATAAAGTTTAATGGGGGTGTAATCGCTTGTACAAGCATTCGGGAGGAAAATATGAAATGCATTGATTTTTTTCACGCTGGTGTGTTGTGACAGTGAGTCAAAGATCAGCATTCCGCCCCAACAAAGCCTACTCAAATCCTCTTGTCTCCGCCAGTAGCTTTCCAGCTTATCTCCCCCTTCCAACCCACGACCTGCTTACTCTCCCCCTCCCCAGTTGGAATGGCATTGTTGTTGTTTTGGTGCCGCTGTAGCTGCTGCTATTGCTATTGCTGCTGCTGCTATTGTTGTTGCTGCTGCTGCTGCTATTGTTGTTGCTGCTGCTGCTGCTGCTGCTATTGCAGCAGAGTAAACCCGCTTGAGCTGTTTGTGCCCTCGTCTTCTGCAGAGGGTTGGCTCTCATCGAGGCACTTAGTAGGCTCGCTTTCTAGAATGTTCTCGGCTACATGTGTGCCGGCCAGTAGCTGACTCGACTTGCGCGGCATCGCACCAAAGGGGCACTCATGAAGAGGGCTTTTGATGTTCCAGCCTCTGGAACTCCACTTCCCACAGTTCAACATAACAGGAAAAGCGTATTGCAGTTAAGTGGCAGTGCTATAGGATACGAGGTCCCATTGTCATTTCTACCCTCATCCACACGGGCATCCAAAAACCAGCAGCATATCACTTTTTACTGTCCTGTTCGTCCAAAACAAACACGTCTGATCAAAATAACTCAAGTTTGGAAGGTGACTCTGAGAAGCCTGTGTTGTCATGATTTCTGTCTTTGTGCTTTCTTTGCATTCTCCTGCTACGCTCATATGCCGTACGTCAGCATCTATGGAGAAAAGTAAGCATCAAACGATGACAAGGTATTCAAATAGCTGAGTCTTTGATAAACACCGAATATTTGGGAGAGGGGAGGTGAAGGTTTGGGGGTGGGGGGGGTGGGTGGCAGAAAACTTGCAGCATGTGTGTTTAAGGAATAATCACATTGCATCTCTTCCTACCATCTGACAACCACAAGACACAACACACTTTTAATGTCTGCCGTAAGGCAAGAGTCACTGAAAAAGTAGGGCAACATGAATTTCAAATGACTCCTGCCAAGTACAAAGGCAGTGGGTGCTGGATGGAGGAAGGATGGAAGAGGAGGTGGTGGAGTGAGTGTGTGTGTGTGTGCATGTCTATGTCGACATCACCCGCTCAGTGGAAAGGAAGAAGAGCTGAATGTGTGTGTGTGTGTGTGTGTGTGTGTGTGCGCGTGCGTGTGTGCGTGTGTGTTGAGTAGTTTTACACATGCACATATCCTCCATGACTCCTTGAGTCACACTGGTTTGAGCAGGATGGGCTTGAGAAGGAGGCCTGTGAGCCCTGGGCTGTTTGGTATGTTTGCATGTGTGTCTGTGTGTGTCTGGATGTCGATGTGACTGACTCAGAGCTGGTGCTAGAACAGCACAGGCTGCGCAGAGAGAGAGCGAGAGAGAGAGAGAGAGAGAGAGAGAGAGAGAGAGAGTGAGAGAGAGAGGTGAGGGTGGCTGAACAGCATCAGACACTAGTAAACTTGTATCAAAATCTCCAAAACATTTCACTCGGACCCAGAGGGCTATCTTTGCACAGCTGTTGCAGAGAGAGTGCTGAAGAGGACATAGCAGGGTGTCACAGCTAGGGGCCTCTATTTCTGTCTCTCTGTTATCTAACCTCATGCCTGCACCTGCACACACACACACACATACACACACACACACACACACACACACACACTTCGCACTCCATTTCTTCAGAGAACACATCTGTTAAAAACTGCATCTTTTTGGTGCCTTGTACACTCTGCTTCTAATCCAGTCACTGTTGCTCATGTCTCCCTTTTCTTGGTCAGTTCTCTCCAGTTTGAATCACTTTTGAAGAAATCCGTTGTCTTTCAAATCTCTTTTTTTCTGTCTGAAACCTCCCATTAACTTTATGGGCAGCAACACTTTTGACTGAATAGGCCCGTGTTCAGTTCACATTTGACAACAGACCATGGCACTTGGTTTGCTTTTGTTGAGGCGAAGCATCAGAGCAAAGTTAGCCAAACTCAATGTGCATCGGTGCGGCCAGGCCCAACAACAATCCTCCCAAAGCACTCCAAAGGCCTCAATTACTCCACACAATGACCTAATCTCTGTTCCCACAGAGCAGGCCTACTGGGCACCAGATGAACTTGCCATAGGGCCTTTAAGCGCATGGAAAAGGAGTCGGATGAATGTGTTAAAGCAAGGATAAAGAAGAATGAGAGCAAATGACAACTCACAACGGGGAGCCCTCTATCTCAAAGAATTCCTTATCCAAATTCCACCTTCTAATTCTTAGGGTGAAAAAAGTCTAGTGGAATCAGATTGTCCATAGCCTGTTATATTTGGTGATTATGGGTTTTGTTCTTTCCATTTGTAATACATTGCTTCATGTGTGTTAGATCTAGTAGCAACACCAAGTAAACTCGGAATAAACTGTGCAAAGAATATACACGGATATACCCATATAGTAGACAATGTTTACTATTACAATGATATTTCTAAGACAAGATGTAGGCCTACAGTTGTGAAATGCAGAACCTTTTAGTCACTGCTTTACCTACAATACGTCCAGTATTTCTATAATTGGAATTTGGAAACTGGAATTTCTTCCCAATCTATTCAAATTCTTTTTCATTCCGATGAGGCTTTGTCTGTTCAGACCTTGTGAGGATCCCCGAGACTGCCAGCAAGGCTACTAGTAAGGAATTAAGACCAGTGTCCTTCATTTGCCCTGCCAATAATCTTGACCAATCAAATTTAATACCCCCTTGAATGTCCTCATATAAGAAATGCCTTTTGAGCTCTCTCTCTCTCTCTCTCTCTCTCTCTCTCTCTCTCTCTCTCTCTCTCTCTCTCTCTCTCTCTCTGCTCTTCTCTCTCTCTCTCTCTCTCTCTCTCTCTCTCTCTCTCTCTCTCTCTCTCTCTCTCTCTCTCTCTCTCTCTCTCTCTCCCTCTCTCTCAGCCCCCTTTTTTCATTTTCATTTTTTCCTTCTTATCCCTCTCCAACTTATCACACATCCCACCCATCACTCAACCCAAACATCGCCTCGGAAGGCACGCCAGCGTTCGACACAAAATCCCCAGCGAGCAAGCGCCGTCCCGTGTCCCGTAGCAGCATATTAAATAACAGCTTCCATTTTGACCTTGGAGCAAGGAGCCTCGCTTCCCTTCCCCTGCCGTCAACCGTTTGTGCAATAGGAAATAAATAATGAGGGTAACAAGAGGTAGGGTGGCATGGCGTGACTTTAATTGGCCCTCCTCGCCGGTGATGGGCTAAAGGTAAGTGGGCAGAGATCCCCCTTCCCATCCGACACACTTAACTGCACAAAAAACAGCTAATGCAGGCCAAGCTGATGGGAGGTGCATAATCAATTATCAAGCGTTGTGAAGGGGCTTATTCAAATCTGAATTGATCAGCTCATACCACTCAATACACTACAAAAACAGGAGACAAAACAAAATCATCTTTCGCTAAACTGCTGCAATGCCCCAAATCTTGGCGCCCATCCAGTGAAGAGATTGGGATTGCTCCTCTCAGGAGTTACACTGCGGACTACAGGGTTACAAGGAGCTTGATTCCCCTCCGCAGAAAAGCATCTTATCTCTCCTCCAGCAGCTTTAAATTGGCAGGGGCAGATTAGGCGCACAGACACCCCTCATTAGCCCAGATAAGACACGGTGAAAGGGCAGAGCTCGCTCACAAAAGACACGGCCACCGCACACCCATGGCTGCCCAGACAGCACAGACATCTGGTCACTGCTTATACAGTGTGCAGAGTACAGTGTGTGTTCTCACACTTTCTCCAGCCATTCGTGTGTATGTTTTCTCTCTGGCTCTCTCTTAGAATCTACTACACAAAAACCCCTCAGGTGTTTGTGGATGCTGCCTTGAAACTCCTTTAGTTGGATGTGGCTGAGGGACGCTAGTCAGTGGCTCTAGCTCCGAGCGCCGACTGGACTTCCATCTCGGCCCCACAAGCATCCGATGCACAGCCCGCTCAGCCTCCCAGCAGCCAATGAACTTCTCGCTAAAAATGTGCCCACTTGCTAAAGTGTGCGCAATGCTCTCCGGGGTAGCATTCGCTCTGGCTATTTTTAAACCAGCAACACACACACAAAAAAAAAAGTCTTCGCACAGAGCAGAGCACACATCGATCTCTCAGTCTCCGAATTAACACATGAGCTAACGCTCACACAACACAAAACTGTGCCTTCGTTGTCAACCTCTACAAAAAGGCAAGTCCAGTCTTGCCACAGCTACTGATGATCCATAACGATGTTGTCCCACACACTAGGCTGAGTACAGGGAGCGCACTAAGTACCAAAAGCCAAGAATACACATGTAGGAGGGCCTGCAATGGCAGCGTTAATGCTCGGTCACTTACAGACATGATGGTCGGGGATGTCAGCAGCTCTGCGCGTGGGCAGGCTACTGTGAAGGTGTGAAATAGCCTCTGGTCTCACTTTGTGTGGGCAGTTAACAGGTCACTGCACGCAGAACATTCATCATTGCAACAATGAATGTGGAGGAGAGGGCATAACTACCAGAGCAAAATACAGTGCCCGCAGTGTACCCTGACAAACAACAAAGAAACAATAGAAAGTCTGGAGAAATGCCAAACCGCCGTGGAGTATGACAAGCTATTGTTCTAAAGCTAGGCCCAATACAATGGTAGATGATGTATTCTCTGGTAGATCATGAAAAACATTTCTTGAGACTTGAGCATGGTTTGGGGGGGAAATGGAAAATATGTTGAAACAACACATCATTTCTCCATCCAATTATTATGGTTCCTGATGGCATTAGACATTCTGAAAGGTTGTAGCTTCTCTATTACATGACTTGCCATCATAAACGACATGCAACCTTGGAGGATCCGACCAGAAATCTCTTGATAGTGTGCCAACGTGATGAGGTTTTTGGTACAATCAATTTGCAATCAGCACAACAGTGCTGCGGAGTGGTTTACAGACTTGTGTTTACATGACAAATTCCTTGGCCACGGTGAAATAACCATCCTTGAATGAGCAATCACACATCATTCCAGTCAAGGTGAAATTGCCATAGGAAATATGTTGTGCTCTCAGTCAGCAACAAGATGCACATGTCATTGGCACACCTACCTAATGAAATGGCCGACGACTGTAATTAGATAATTTTCTGTCCACAATGAAAAGACAACAAAGCAGGGATTGAACTGGTACACACACGGACAGATACACACACACACACACACACAAATATTCATTACCATTTTGGACTACCAACTCACTAAATTAATCATGTCTTTCACACCGGGACAGCCCAGCCCCAGGCAGAGAGGGTCCTTTCTCTCTTCTGCACGCACACACACACACACGCACACACACACACACACACTCCTGCAATGTCATCAGAACAGAGGACAGGGGCCGGGGAAAGTAGGTACTTTCATTAACGTCCATTGGATTCCTGATGGTTGAGGCAAGTAGCGAGGATTAGCATTTGCCCTGCTTTCATTAGGAACTGCCACATCTGTTTGGCTCCTTGTGATTAGAAATGATTAATTAATTGATTAGCCAGGCTAATCTGCTTGTTCTGGGCCATTTTCCTTTTTCCTTTGTTTGTTTTTTTTCTGTTATCCTGGTGCCCTCACATCTTTGTAAGTACTGTCTGCAATATTCTGTCTTAAGACCAACAGGGGGATCCTTAATTCACCTGTCCTGTGCTATCCCCGACTCTGAAAAGCACAAATGTGCTGACAGTGTGATCTTGGCTCTGGACCCAAAGCACAGTTTTATGACCTTGGTTGTTCTGTAGAGTGCGGATGAGAATAATGAGACGTTCCCTCTCAGATAGACATATTTTGCCCGAGAGGGAAATAAAGATGGACGAGAGGTTTTATGAAGTTCTATGGAAAAGCAATGCTCTCTTATTATTCATTCATGCACATTCTATATCCATTTTATTCTATATTTTATTTATCCATCTATTTGCTGACACTTTCATTCAAAGCATCTTACTTATGTCAATTAATAGCAGAGTCAACTCAGGGTTATGTACCTTGCTCAAGTGCACAACAGTTGAAGCCAGGAATCGAACCCACGACTTCAGACCGCTGCATACTAAGCCAGCTCCTTAGTCACTGCACTACGACCGCCCCTACCACATTCTGTTCAACAACGAAACATAGGTGAAAGCTACAAATCTAATGAAATCCATTTCTTGTCAAAGTCAGTGAATTGCTCCATGCCGTCATGTCATGTTGACAATGGTTTTAATAACCAAAGCAGAGAAACTGTCTCAGACATTGGTTAGAAACAGATGCAAGGACGGTCTAAAAATTCTTATAGCCAAATAAATGCATCCATACTGGCAGTACATCCAGAGCCATCCGCCTGAAATCAGCGCAGCTGGCCGGAAACTGATGACAACAGTTGGTATGGGGAGATGAAAGTGGCAAAAAATCCCCCGAGTGTGTTTCCACGGCAACAATGATGCTTATGACAGGAGTGTGCTGATCGTCAGGTCCTTTGCAACAGCATGTGTGCTTCTGAGTGTGAGTGTGAGAGCTGTGCCGTCAACAAAAACACACAGAGAGCTAGATCTTAAATCACATATTTTGGGCATGCAACACGAATACCAAAATACCAAGTGAAAACATTTCTGACTAAAAAACACTGCTTTTTTATTTTCAGCAAAAGCCTACCCATCACGCAAACAATGCCTATCCCCACATTCTTATTATTGACAGAATATTTCTTCCTTTAAAAAGGTGCTATAAGCGATGTCATACATTTTAAGATAAAGCATTTTTTGTCACTTACAGCAAACATCACCTCACCATCTGCTAGCTGCCTGTGTCCTGAATAAACTGTAAAAAAAACACGATCTCTGTGGACCACCCAGGCTCCAAAAAAAGCCACAAAACAACTTGGGCAAA
Organism: Alosa alosa; assembly: GCF_017589495.1. Taxonomy (NCBI): domain Eukaryota; kingdom Metazoa; phylum Chordata; class Actinopteri; order Clupeiformes; family Clupeidae; genus Alosa; species Alosa alosa. The sequence goes on along the minus strand of NC_063190.1, from coordinate 23,690,785 downwards.
CCTTGCACATAAAAACATAAACTCTTCCAGCAAATCACTCACCGTTTAGGAGAGTTTCAATTGCACGGGAGGGAGGGGGAGGAAGTAGCGAGCTAGCTTTCTGTTTTGTTTGAACGTCAACAGAAGTGACATAACTGACGTTACCCAGCATCGCTTAGAGCGCCTTTAACAACCTTTGCCAGTGTCACACAAACAGTGAGTAGATATTTCCACTATCAGACCACACTTCCATAACCATAATCGCAGTGGATTTACAATCAAATCAGTAAGGAATCAATATACTGTGCCGAGGGTGGTAACGCAAAATCTGATAGAGTATTGTTTAAGCTACTCCACATCCTGCTGAGTGCCACATCAGGAATTACTTGCGAGGCCACCAAACTTCCTCAGACAGGTACCTGGACCAATCCAAATCCTGGCAGTACTCCTGGGATGTTATCCATCCAATAATTACAATTAACAGAGGATATCTAGCTCCCTCTCAGGTTCCTTGCAAGCCTGGTAGCAGTAAACTTTATAGAGTGAGGTAACACTTATGCTTGTTCAAAAAGTGTGTTTGTGTCTGTTAAACTTGCCTTACACTAATTGAAAATGCTTAATACCATGGCAGTATATTGGATTTTAGTTTTTCCAATAGGTCATCAATGGCTATTAGCGATCATGTGCATTTAGGTAAATATAAGGTAATTCAAAGCCTCTCCCTCTCCATGGAATTATTTTCAGAAACTATGTGTGTCAGTCTGTCTGTATACCCTCACCCTCTTCAATGAATTCATTTACTGTTCATAGTGCAGTATCACTATGCAACATGGGATCAATACACTTTACAAATTTACAAGAAAATAAGACAAGACCTACAAGGCCTACAACCCACAAGAAAAATGATATAAAGAAAAAAAAACAATGAACAATAAAACAATGGCATTTAAAGAGTAGGTCCATTACTTTTAGTGCAATCATTATTTGATCATGATTTTTGGAATAGGGCTTTTCCAGAAGGTCATCAAGCTAGGGGTATTAACTGATTCCAAAGGGGTCCCATACCATAATAACAACCTTCTCCTCAATAGGTATGAAAAGCATACATCCTTTGTGGAAAGCAGGCCTCCTTAACGCTGTTTAAAATGTGATCACCATGAACATAGACTACAAGCTAAATCTGGGGGCTGCTATTCAGAAATGTATCTCCCTTTTGTTCATTTCCTTTAAAGAGCGCGCCCTTCAGTTCAATCAGAGCACAAGGGACCCATCATATAAAAAACAGGCTAGCTATGGCTTTACAGAATAGCCTATTAATTAACCGGATCGGTACATCTGCCCTCAGTGGTGTTCACCCGATCAATAAGGGCGGTGTGCAACACAAGATGTGGTTTCAGACTGGCTTGAATAATACATACGTTTTCCACGACAAGTTCTCGGTGAGAAAGAGGGACTAGAGTTGCAGTGAATAGGCTATGGGTTTGTCATCATCTGCACAGACACAACATTCTTGACTCAACCTGTTACGGTCCCAACAATAAGGTGGTCATAAACTGCTGACTTCCTGCTCAGTATTTCCGAGGATGTACTCAACGCAGACACAAAAATCACCATGGCCTTCTGATAGAAAATCCGAGAAAAAAAGCTGGTAAAGCAAGCCACTAAAGAAAAAGTTGAAAACAAATGGGGCCTATGGCCGTTACACCATAAGTAAACTGTGTAAGTAAACACAGTTTATCTGCCTCTGAAATTTAAAAAATAGAATTTTGTCCACCTCTTTACAGTTTAGTTTATTATTTATATTATCCACATTCACAATATGTACACTCATCAACATTATAGGAACCATTTAATACCACTGGTATTGTTATAAACATTGGACAATAACCTCCACTATCAAACATGTTCTGAATGCCTTTTTTTTATCCGATGGCGCAGTCCACCTTACTATGATCACAGAATTCATAGTTTACCCGCCTCTTATTTTACCACTACACCCCTGATCCATAAGGAAATATGGAAAGTATTTCCAAGTGGATATGGAAAAACCGACATGTAGGCCTTGCATCTGTCCTACTAAGCCACATTGCCCCCCAAAGGATTCTCTTTAGGGCTCATTTATTCGTGTCAGCTCGTGGTTTCTGAGCACATCCCCACTGCAGCAGCCCCCACACCCTCTACTGCCACCTGCTTTCACATGCACGGCGCTCCCCCGCTGTAGAAGGCACAGCACTCTGCAATCGTGCGCATTCAGCAGTCAGCGGGAGGCTGCTGCAACAACAACCTCGGAGGAGTGAGTGTCCATTCTGTCCATCATTTGCAGATGGATGTTCTCTCCGAGACTAAATGTAATCTCTCTAAGATGAAACAGCGAGCCTCCACTTTAAGACGACAGCCACCGACATTGCAATTAAAGTAAAAGATATCGCAATTTGTTCGGCAATGAAAACATAAGCTAGGCCCACGCTTCTTCTGGTTAATACTGGATAATGAAGCGCTACAATCTAGGCCAGTGATATCAGCATTATTGCCCCAGTAAATAATGGCCAGTTTTACGGAGAACTACGTCCAGACTGCTTTTCAACGTGCGATAGGAAAGTCCCTCCCACCCTCTACCGAGCGCATTAGGTTACTGAATCTGTGTTAATACGTTTTCTGAGCTGTTTCGTAACAAGAGTTAACATTCGTGGAAAAAAACAGTCTTAATCCACCTCTATCCACCAGACTATCTGCGGCCTATATCTGGAAACGCCGCAATGAGCCATAGCCCACAACTTTAACCACCTATATCCGCTAGCCTACAATAATGACGTATGGCTCCACCACAAAGAACAGGTGCCATAATTGCGCGAACGTACAACTAACGGTAGGCCCAATCGTTCAGAGGTTCATATAGCCTATCGCTTGTCCTAGTGATGCCTGGCAATGAAAAGCCTCTGCTACAACAGCGTGATGCACAGATCACCTAGCACACGGTCTGTCTGAAATGCACCATGCATTCGACTAGGCCCCCTGTTATAGCACAATAAACAAGCATTCCGTATCTATAACTCATTGTGCTAAGAGTTTCTCTGACTATTTTGGGACAAACAAAACATTAATACACTGCAGAGATGAGATGTTCAAAGGCGAGTCACTGTGACAGGCCGGTGGTGTAATAATTTAACGCTATCCCGATCTGTATCGCATAATTTGTCCATTGGCCAACTCGAGATGCTGTTAAACCATTTGTTTTTCAAACGAAATGAAATAAATTATAAATGTTCAGGGCTTTAAGGCTATAGTTTACTGTTTTTCAATAAATGGTCTTTAGATACTACCAGTCCAGGTCGTATTGTCAACAAAAGAAGCGCCCATTAACTCAATTGAATGGACACGTCTGCTTTAAAGTCAAGGGGCTATGGACAAAACTGATTTATTCATGTATTCATCTTTTATCCCATTTTCTTCCATTAGGCTACACAAACAACATGACATAATTTCGTGTAGCTAGCGTGTGCTGCAAATGAAATAAAGCAGAGAAGGCTATACAGCCTATGGATCTCCGCTTTGGCGCTACAGTGTAGCCCAATATTGGTAGCCTAACAATGTGTTGACTTTTCATCGCTCTTACCAGATTTAGGACTGTTTCGACGATGTCTCTGTTGCTAACCTCTCCGACCTGTATTAGACCAATAAGGACGGCGAATTTCATCTTGATATTCCGGATCGGAACCGAGGGGTTGATCACCCCGGCGGGGAGAACCATGGAGCCGGATCCAGACACCATTATCTCCCCTGAAGCAGAACCTGTAACGACTTGCTGCCCAGGACCCGGGGGAGCTTCTCGGTCCGAGAGCGAGCCGGAACCCGGTGCTGAAACCGGCTTCTCGCTCGACATTTCCACCCGAATCCTCAAGGAGCGGCCGCCTCGGTCTCACCTGCTTTGTATCACCAGTGTTCGTACAAAAGCATCAAACAGAGGGAAATATAAACTTTTAAATATGATAAAATAGGGTTAATCCGTGTTTAATTTTAAGTCCTCCCTATTTCCCTGCTGATATAAAATGATGCATACAGCAAACAGGCAGGAATCTCTCTCTGTGCTTGAAGAAATGGTACCCTCTTGCTATCTCCTCTCCTCTCCTCTCCTGATGTCAACCAGTGTGCGGTGCAGTCTTGAGCTAGTGTTGTCGTTCTCAGGGCGCCATGTTGACGCCCCCTGTCTGCGGTTGTGTTCACCACGCCTGCGTGTTGAGGCGTTGGTTAAATTTCAATTGAGCGATAAACGCTGTGAACACGTGCTTTTTTTTACTGGATGGAATGTCATGGAATCAGTAGGCTACTATTTGACAACATTTATGGATGCCTTATTTTTGTCTAAAATAAAGTATGTAATGTAGGTATATACATTTAGTTTACAATATCAAACAGTAGATTGATCAATGTAAAGTTGATGACCCAGTGTGAGGGGCTGTTTAGCTGAATTTGTCAATACGCCAGGCCTGCATTGTGTGACTGAATTCAGTGAGTGATATACTGAGCAGAACACCACTGAAATGGTACATCATTCTTGTGTCCGTATTGAAAATGAAAGCAACACCAAAGAGCTTTTTGTACCTTAAAATATTGTTTCCAAAATCGTTTCAGTGGTTCATCAACTCGTAACAGGGTGAACGGCACTTCTGCATTCTCTTCGCGACCCTCTATCGGCTATAACCGCACTATGCAAGTTTGCCAGATCAGGTAGCGGATCTGTAGTTCGATGGAATGAGACATAAGAAACTACAAATTTGACTTGCTTCTGATGTCGCAATACATCATACTTTCATAAAATCATGCAACCTACTCTACCTTGTCTGTAGACCTCGTTATTTCCAAAGCCAGTGCTGGATAAACAAATAGCGTGCATGCGACAGGAAAAGTGCTTTGGTGTTGCTTTAAGACATTAGACGGTCCAAATGCATCCTCGCATACAGCTATTGGCGTATAAGGCTAACCACGGAAAGCTTTTAGCAAAGCCCTATTTCACCACACTCTACACTCTTTCTGCTGGTCCAGAAATAAACATCACTCTGATTGCAGAATAAGCTGTATGTTCAGTCTCTGAATGGTGAGGCTCTCACATAGGCCTGAGATGCTCAAATCCAGTTCAACATATGGTGGGCAAATGAATAGCTTAGTATAGAATAGTATAGTATACCGTGCAGGGTATACTATCCCACATGTCCATGTCTATCAGGCCTCTTAATCTTAAACCAAGCAATGCAAATACATTACCTCATATTAACCCCTTACTTACCAAGACATTCAGCATTATGGAACCGACCCAACTGAGTTAATAGGCCTGGTGTATAGGCCTATGATGTACAGTATATGACAATGATGGTATACTACATTTATGATGTGTCCTATGCATTTTATCACATTTTGCAACTTTCATGGCTTTGTCCTATTCTGAAGGTTCACACAAATCTATCTAAGATTCTATCTTTCACACTGGTAATTTCCACCATTGACTTATTGACTTCTGCCCTGGCATTTCATACTGAGAAAATCACTACGGGTGTGAAGTGACAGGGTGTGGTTTTTCTGTTTATACCAGACAGTTAAAAGCTAAAGCCCTCTATGTGACTGAGGCTCTTCTTTCATGCACCACAGTTTATGTATTCACTGTTGACTTATTCAGTTTTTCTTTTTGACTTTATTTTACATTTGGAGGACCTACATACAGACAGTGCCTAGACATTAACAGCATATTGTCTCTATCAGCTTCCATTGCTTTGTTAGGCATTTATTTCTCTGGGCTCTATCAGCTAATGACTTCCTGTGACCTGCAATTTCATGATTCATCCCAGTAATTATCATATCTCTGTTACTTGCTGGTGAGTCACCCAATGGCCATATTCTCTCCACGCCACCATATCTCCTCTCTAGCCCCATTATTACTCCAAACAAGATATACAGTCCGGGAATTTGCTGGTGTTACATTAGTTATCAGTAATCAGGGATGTTCATAATAGTTTCACAACCAGCTTCCAGCGATTTACTTCACAATTACCAAAATGTTATGTTTAGGTATTTGTGAATTAGGGTTTGGTGGTGTTTCTTGATTGCTATGTTTCTATTGCTATGTTTCCATATACACATGAAAGAGTGTGTTCAAGAGGCCAGGAGGGGGGGCATGTCCTTTGGAAAGAGGGGGATAGGGGGAGGGGAAACGGAGGAGGTGCGGGGGATGGGTGACTGCTGAGCAAGTGGCCCCTGCTGTGAATATGCTGGCAGAAAAGAGGGAGAGCGAGAGAGAGAGGGAGAGAGAGAGAGAGAGAGAGAGAGAGAGAGAGGGAGAGAGAGAGGGACTGCAGATGTGATGTCCTGCCCTCTCCAGTCCAGCTTTCACAGTGACAGCCAAAAGGCTGACTCGGCATGTGTGGGGCTCACTTAAGCCACTATACCTCCTAAGTGAACACACTCGCACACAATCTCCAGAGAGAGAGAGAGAGAGGGAGAGAGAGAGAGAGAGAGAGGTGACTGGAATGAGTGAAAGAGAAGGAGAGGTTGGGGCAGAGACAGATAGGACAACTTTCTTATCATTTTGATGGATATGGAAAATGAGCTTTCCCATAAACACACTGTCATTCTCAACTAAAAAAGACTCAAGTAGTCATTCAAACACAGCCGCAAGGTCCAGTTGAAGATATGGAGTGTTGTTCTTTAATAATAGCTTTGGAGTGCTCAGCAGCATACTTCCTCCCTATCTCCACCACAAGTCTTTGACTGTGAATGGGCTTGAGTGACAGGCTTGTGCTTGACCCATTCCCATTGATACGTTAAGGGAAACTCATGGTAGCCTATTCCATTGGCTGACATGCCATTAGGGGTCCTTGCATGCTGTGTGCGACAGAAAAGGTAAACCCTGATGCCAAGTTACAGACTTACAGTCTATTATCAGACAGTAGTTTGACCATTTTACAGAATTCTTGAGTGAAAAGGGAATCACAAAACATTCTAAAGGATAGTTTGATTGTCTAGTTGCAGTCATTGAATTGCTTCTTTTTCTCTTTATGAGACAGACCCAATGCCGTTGATCCAAGGGTGAATTAAGATGTTATGGTGACACATGGCCGTAAGCTTGGGAGGTATGCAATCCTCTAAGCTTGCTTAATCAACCTCCCTGCCCACTGCTTTGTATTCATTTGATCACCCGTGACTATTGCAGAAAGCACCCATGGGAATTCTTCCATTGTGGTGCGTGGATGTATACATGTGTGTGTCTTTGTCTTTGTGCTTATTTTCTCAAATAAACACACATGCAGGTTTGAGTCGGTTGACTTAGTATGGTTGGACATCTGTTTTCTAGTTACCCCAGGTCATATTTATCCCCTGGGTAAGCCATAATGTACGTAAAGACACAAAACACACACACACACACACACACACAGACACAATGTGTTTCAGTGAAAGGACACATCTGTGTTGGGGGATGTCTACTACAGGTACTCTGATGAGGTCAAATTCACACTTCTGCAGACCAGAAAATGTCTACATTTGGTTTCCATGGTGCATTTTATGCATAAAAGCAGGGCAAGCTGATGCACAAAAGACTCCAATAGGCTATTGCCTTTCAAGAGGCCAGCGGAAGAGAGCCGAGTATTCCTCTCTGGACAGCCACAATTGCCTTCAGGTTTGCTCCGGTGGAAAACCCCACAAAATCGAGTGAGCAGCAGTAGAGGAAATTACTGTGTTCTTTTGCGGAGGGTGAGTGAAAATGGAGTGGCCATCACTGTGCTCCTGTCTGTCTCCGGGTGCTTTAGAAGTTAGTCAGTGTCAGTGAGACTGTGGAGAGCAATAGATCATTGTACCCTTCCTTACCAGGGAAGTGGTAGCTTCACACATATGCACACAATTTCAGTTATACACAGGAGAGATGTTAAATTCCTACTGATATAGGTAGGGGATTTTACACAGTGTCTTATCAACTACCAAGCATACAGTATACCCTTGAAAACAACATTTCTAGAAAAGCAACCTTTGTGGGCAGAAAACATCAACAGAACATCCTGCAGTAGCATTTCACTGGGGTTATCAACCAGGCACCTTCCTTCATTGGTGTTTTATTGAATTAGGCCCAAGACACCACAATACAATGACACATTTAGCAAACAGCACACATGATATTATTGGTATCCTTTAATATCTGCTCTCTCTCTCTCTCTCTCTCTCTCTCTTCCTCCCCATACACATCATGCACACATGATCATTTTGGTAATTTACACACACACACACACACACACACACACACACACACACACACATACACAGAATTTCAGAGATAGGCTTATAACTGGATTGTAGTATAGGCACATCCGCAGAGGAAAACAGCAGTCGCTTTCCCTGAGGGACGTACAGCCAGAACAGGGTGAGCAATCACACCGGCGAGTGTTTCCGGACTCGTCACTCTGAGCACACGAGAGAAGTCTGAGTCACTGCGGTACGGTCCAGCAGAGCCCATTTACACAGCCAGCCCCCACAGTCTGGGCAAAGAGACAAAGCCGACAAACTGACAGTCCTCTTACTACAGGGGCAAACATGGCTGCGTCTGCCTTTAGTGCTCAACACTTAGACTACGCTATCGTCTAAGTAGAAATGTGTTGACTGCTGACATTTCAGGGTCCTTTTAGAAGTGAACTGAGATGAAGCAAATTAATTCGAGTGTTTCTATCTGTCCTTTAGACAGAAATAAAAGGCCCTCAGTCCTCTGTCTAGTGTACAGAGCCCAAGCCACACAGCTGATCCCATTGTAGGAATCTAAACATAGATAAAGGCAGGTCAACAGGATGGGAGGATGAAGAGCAGGAGGAAAGAGAATAGATTGACCGTAGTCAAGGCAACTGCATCTCTTTCTTTCATCTCTCTTTCTTCATCTCTTTCTTTCTGTATCTCTCTCTCTCACACACTCTGTATGACACTGCCTGCGCCTCCATCCTTTCACTATTGTTTTTCCCCTCTGCCAGTCAGTTTCCTCTTTTCACTGTCTGTAGATTTTCATGACAAACATATTGACCGTTTCAAGAGAGTTCCATTATCAGCATCATAGATGTTCCCACAAGGCTTCCGTTTTAACATTCCATATGTTATCTTAATGAAGTGGAAGTAGATTGGGAACAAAATAGAAGGTCCAAAATTTTTGTTTTTCTTGTTGAAAGGGTCCTAAAAATACTAATGGACACGGAAGTGACTTTGAATGCTTCCCGACGTCACACTAGCCATGACCATAGGCTAGCATAGACATATATACATGCCACATTGTCAGAGGCTCCCTCTAAACCCAATGAACTCACACCTGGGAAGGTGGTAGTGGGGGGTTGTTGCGCTAGCAGTGGAAGATGTGGCAAGTAGGCTGACCTCCTCATTAGTGATTCTAGCTCACAGACAGACAGACACACACAGAGACACCCCAGTTCACCCCCCTCCATCACACACACAGACACTCATACACAGACAAAGACACACAGACACATACACACACACACACACACATACACACGGCCACATCCCGATCAATAATTCACCCAGTTCGTCTTTTATTTATTAATGACCTTTTTATTTAGGTCTTACTCGGAGGCAGAATTTTATACTAAAAGAAATCTTTTCCATCTCAGTGGTGTGGGGGATATATTTTCAGTCTTTAAGTGAAAACAACAAACAATACCTACATTAGATGAACACACAGCTCTTTAATACATATCTGTCTTTGTAAGAATTTATGCACCTCTGTCTTCAAAGTGTGTCTGCCTGAACTCATAACCTACTCAAACCATGCACTGTGGGAGACACTAACTTACATTAAGGTTCATTTGAACACTGAGTGTTATATAGCTGCTACTCAAAGATGCACCCAATAGCAGCCTGCATGTTCAGCATGCATGCGTCTTGTGTCATGCACATTTGTAATTCGCCTGATGAATTTGCCTCCACTGTCATACAGTTTAACTGTTTATTATTCATTAAGGCATGATGGAATATGATGAATGAATGAAAATAATGGATGAATGCCTGATTGAATGTTGTGGCCATCAGTATAATCTGTGCAGAGAATCTAAGGGACGTGTTGTTGCTGAGCTTAAAACCAGTTGGCTCCAATCAGTCAGCTTTCCTGTTTTTCATCCACCTATTGCTTTCCTCTCAATTCTCAAAGTCTCTTTTGTATATGAAGGAACAGGAAAGATATTAGTCTTGGTTTGACCTTAGATTCTGATGTTATATTGAAGTATATTCAATATTTCCTCATTATTAACCCTTTAAAACTATTATGATGTGTTTTTAAGTGATGGTCCAAAACTGCACAATGCAGTACATTAGGCTTCTGACAGAGGGCAGTGTAACGCCATCTTACTTCCAAAAACTGCTGCGACAACATGGGTTAGGATGAGACAAAGTAACCCAAAGAATATGGTATCAGTGGCAACAGCAGCAACACTAAATTTGAAATCATACGTTCAAATAATATTTTTATGTGTGGTGAACTAATATCCTATTTTAACAATATCCTATTTTAGTGACACCCCCAATGGCCTTCTTCACCAAGAGTAGGTTTCAATCCATAGCTGGCAGTACAGATCAGAAGGTCTTTCCAGGCTAAAAGAAAAGCCAATACAAAGAACCTTCAGTTAGACCAGAGGGAAGGGAACATGGTGTGATTGTGTAAATGTGTCACACATTTGGCCCTGGCTGCTTTACTATGGACATCACGTCACCAAGAGTCCCGAGTGGAGGACACAACCCAGCTGTCAGTTTGTAAATAAAGATGAACTGCCAGGAGAGAGTGTCCGCTTTAGTGCAGGACTCTTCTGATTTAGATGTACCATTGGAAATTAATATTGATCATTTGTTCTGTTGAAGCATTAGACTTACAATAGAGGTATTGGACAAGGTATTGTATTGTTTTCAAGAGCATTTAAATTCTCTGGTAGCTCATTGATTCTTTTGCTTTCTTCACAAAAGCACAGTTGCCAGATGGCATAGACAACCCCCACAACTCTGCGACTAACACCACTTCTGTGTTTCCTCACTGACATCTAGTGTTGGAAGAAAAGCATTGTGGGAACGGTGGAGGTGTGGAGCTCAAAGGGAAGGACACAGACCAGAGGTGGAAGAGTTTCTGACAGTTTAATCAAGTAAGAGATTCTTCTCCCCCTCCCTCCTATAAACTGTTATGATCAGACACCCTGTTGTTCCGCTCATCACATAATGTCTGGAGCCTTTAGCACCTTACCTGTAGGTCTTAGGCTCCCTGTCAAAACCCCTGGATCAAACATCATCATGGCACCACAGCAGACAGCACCAGCCTATAGTTTGGTACTGGAGATTTATACATACAACACCATTCAAAAATGTATCAACGTCAACACGCAGCCATAATGGGCAAAGAAGCAGTTGAATCTGTCAGTAAGCATGGCATATTTACAACATTTATACAAAAATGGCAACAGGTATCTAGACACAGACTTCTACATACATGGGGCTTACAGACTCATATTTATCTATATATCACTGTGGAAGAAATTAATATAATGTAAATGCTTCCCAGAAGCAGTGAAATGGTTAAATGTCCTAGACATTGTAGAGACAAAACAGTAAACAACATGAATAATAATAATAATAATAATAATAATAATAATAATAATAATAATAATGTAGGATTACTTTCAACAAATTTCAGTTCTTGGCAGTGGTGATGTATTGACATATGAACATATGGTAACGGTACTGTTCCATTACTCCCTCATGTATATAATTACCTTGTTCACACAATTAACTTGTTCTCAAATTTACAAGCCTTCTTGGTAATCCCATGGAAGTTACTGTCAGCATATTTATCCTGAATTGAATGCATTTATGTGAACTCTATTGTCACTACCAAAACATCCAATTCAATACAGTATTTTCACACAAAAAAAAACAACAACAACACATTTGTCTTGAAAATGGCATCAGTATCCCACTATAAGGCTGCTCTACTGATATTGCATCTAACACAAATTATTACTGTAATTGCAATTGACAACAGAAGCAATACAGGTGTCACAAGACAGACTCACATAATATTAAACTTATTAAAGCTATTGGTCATTGCTTTCCCAAGCCACAGAAATGTGCATATAAAGCAGTCAAAAATGGGTTTACTTCAAATGCTCAGCATTAGGCAAAATCACAGCACTAGAACTGCCGGTTCTTACAAAAGTACACACACGTCGTTAGTTGAAACTGAGCCGCAAATGAACATGGCAATATGTTCTTTAATGCTACTTAGAAAACCCAGATAATTTGGTTCATCCCATTGCAGAATATCTCTCTGTCTAAAGTAGGATTACATAATGAATGGACACAATTGTGGTTTTCATTATTTTTAGCATTCATTCCACTATTTATCTCACTGTTACACATATTCAATGTGAAACCATGCTTTTGTATAATTGTTGCAAGACCTGCATATACCACCAGGTGGCAGTGATACATACTATGCAGATGAGAACTAAATGGTGTACACAGACTAAGACTCAACTGGGACAGCAGGAAGTCTGACAGTTAGACCTTTGTCAAGTCGAACCAATGTTTGCTTGTCGTCTTCCATTCCACGACATTCAGTCTCTTACATTTTGTAGGTCCTGTCCCCAGTCTCCAGTCTGGCCTATGCCGGTAGTGGCGTCAGGTCTCAGATCTTGGTTTCTGGCCCCTCAGAGTCCAGACTCTGGAAGGAGTTGCGGATGCGGGCAGCTTCAGCAGAACAGAGATGACCAAAGGCTTTGTTATACCATTCCGGAGACCGTCCTCTGTAGTCATAGAAAAAACACACACACACAAGCACCCACACAGCCACACACACACACACACACACACACACACACACACACACACACACACACACACACACACACATTAGTCATCGTTACATGTTTCATGAACATATTCTCTTACACCCTGGAATTAATCTAGGCAGAAACAGCATACCAACACCATACATCTTTTGAGGGGGTAGAAGAGGCAGAAGAGGTAAAAAAAGCTAAAGTCAGCAATGCTGACATATAGTATAGCATGCTCTCTGAGAGAGAGTGAGAAACAAACACACGCACACAGAGATACATGCGTACACAAACTTACTTGAGGTCAATCCTGCAGATGTGAGTAAGTCTGGACTTCCCTGACCCACATGGCTCTAGCAAGTACTGTGACTCCAGAACCACTCCTCGGACCCCACCCATGGGCGGACTGTCCTCGTGATCCACAGAGATTGACACAAGTGTACACACTCCCTTTTGCAGGTCAGTCCTCCATGACCTGAAACAGAGAGAGAACCCAACATGTAACCCAACATTGAACCTGTACTGTATAAGGGATGTATTGCATTAATAAATATAATATAATATAAACAATATAACTACACAAATGGTATGTCCATATTCTGATATTGTTTTCCTATAGGCTTTATAAACCCATCAATTCAAATATAAACACAACACAAGGGATATAATGTGTCAACGTCCAGCACAGAGGGCTGGTCAGGCTGAATGAACCGGCTTAACAAGAGGTCATCCAAGGAAACCTCACTACTCACACTCGTGCTCACACACAGCCTGCCAAGAGCTAGCCTCGAATTAGATTTCAAGAAGCAAGCATCATTCATGGCTGCCCTAATGTCTAAACCCAATTTCCCCCCGCTAACTGATCTGCAGATGCTACCTTGAAACAAAAACAGATGTGTGCGAGACTGTGTGAATGACCTCTGCAGAGATCCTGAACACTTGAGGTTAGAAACAAGTTTAAAATGTGAAGGGATGACTGCTACTGAAAGAAAAGGTCATTTATATGTTGATAAAAGAACAGCCTTGCTGTCACTTGTCCCTTGACTATTAGCCTTATTAAGGTATATGATGTTGTTAGAATATGTAGCCTCTAAGGTTATCAACATGGTGATTTTCCCCCCTGCATTTGTTACAGTGTTTTGGGAGCACATTATCCAAATGGCACATACAGTAAATGCCTCATATAAACAGCAATGCAGTAAACAAGTTTGCAGTACAAACAGACAATAAACAAGTCCAAGGGTGACAAGTTGAAGAGGCCCCTCAGAGCTGTGCTTCGGAGGAAAGGGGACAAGGAGTAATGCAGATCTAACAGTCACACACACACACACGCACACACAGATTTATTATTCTCATTGGATGGTGTCCACTGAACTGACCTGAGAACCACAAAGTCCCTGCTGGGGTGAGGAGCCATGCTGTTGAGTGCGTACTGGTACACCTCTGTCTGCTTGTCCAGTGTTTCCAGAATCTTCCACTGCAGCAGGTCACTGTCCCACAGGTGGCGCTCTCGTAGTAGGCGGTTCAGCACGACTGATGGAGGGGCCTCTACCTCTACAGACACACGCCACCTCCGCAACGGAGTCCCATCCTCCACCTG